>NW_017305800.1:1065031-1078394 GCF_001594115.1 Trachymyrmex septentrionalis | reverse complement strand
TTTTTTTTTTTTTTTTTTTTGGAGGATTTGCTGAACGTTGTTTTACATAAGGAAAGAGTTAGGACAAGTATTTGCCTGCTTTTCTCTGCCAGGCTGTAGTTTCCTATAATTTAGTAGAGAAAGCGTGTTCCAGTATATTATAGAACTCACTGTTTATCGATGAGGTAGATTGTATGTATGTATGTATGTGTATGTGTCGTGTGTGTTCGTGCGTGCGTGTGTGTGTATAAAAGTGTCTAAAAGTCTGTATATTTTTTCCAACAGTTACTGATCCGCAATATAAAAATACAAAATAAACTCTTTGAAAATATATAAATACAAGAAATATGTTTGAAACGGTTGTTATCTCTAGTCCTAAATGCGAACAAATTTGTGTATGTATCATGTGTTATGAGTGCCTATAGTTCTGTATTATTCTATATCTCTGCGTATCGTGCCTATCATGCTTATCACTTGTAACAGTGGAGAATACGTAATTGCACATCTTATTTCAAACGAAAACGCAAATCAACAGAACATTGGCCATATCAGACTAAGAAAGGTCTGGGACAGCCGATAAAACGAAGAAAAGAAAACAGATCAACAGGGACATTGTTGGATGTACGATAATCACAGTCTGTCAGTTTGATACAGTTTTCATATAAGTTTATCCAAGTTTTCTCCCGAAGTCATGGATTGTCGTTCCCCAAAGTTCAAGGCGAGCGACGAAATTCAAGGTAATTAATTAATGCTATTAATAATTCTCTGATTCTATATTATTTCATGCAAGCATCTCTATATATTATTTTTTTGTGCAATATATATGAGTATGTATGCACGTGTAAATAATAAGAATTATATATTGTATATCAAGTTATAATATATTGTATAATATATAAATATTAATATATTATATTTCAATTTTATTTTTTAGTCTGGTTAACAAGCTTGGAGGCGTATATTAATGAACCAGCAGTAAACAAATGTGTTCGACAAATATCTTATTTAGCAACCACAATAACAGAGGACAATAAAATTGCTTGGTTACTAAAGGCAATAAGTTTCCTTGATTTAACTAGTTTGAATAACGATGATACAAAGAGCACCGTAGAACAATTGTGTGAAAATGTAAATTGGAACATGGAGTTATTATTTTTTACTTTAATGTTGATATAATATCTATAATTGATCGATTAATTAATATTACAGGCTGCAAACCCTATAAAGAAGCTTCCATTTCAATGGAATAAACCACTTCATACTGCTGCTGTTTGTGTTTATCCATCCAAAATAAAAGATGCAATAAATTCCTTAAAGAAATTGAAGAAAATGCATGTAATTAAGGTCGCTAGTGGTAAGAAACGAAACATTTTTTCTGACCTGATATGAATGTAACAATATTATCTAATATATTTTTTGCATCAGTGGCAGCAGGATTTCCTTCTGGACTATTCCCATTGGAGACTCGATTGCAGGAAGTGAGCTACGCAATAGAGTATGGAGCAGATGAAATAGATGTTGTGATTGATCGATCGTTAGTTTTAAATCATCAATGGATGATATTGTTTCAAGAATTGTTTTCTATTTGTACACTTTTACCTAAGACTAAGGAAAGGACGGTAAATTTAAAAGTTATAATATCATCAGGAGAATTGTTTAATTTGAAAGATGTCTATAAGGCAACCATGGTAGCTCTATTTGCCGGCGCTGATTTCGTCAAGACATCTACAGGGAAAGATTCAGTTAATGCGACTTTGCAAGCGGGAATTGTTATGTGTAGAGCGATAAAAGAGTTTGAAAGACTGGCCGGAAGAAAGGTATAGCAATTTAATTATTTGTGATAATCGAGATCTATATAATATAGCTTTAATTCATTTTCACAGACTGGCTTTAAACCTGCCGGAGGAATTAAGACTGCGCAAGACGCTTTAGAATGGATGGTCTTGGTTAAAGAAGAATTGGGGAATGATTGGTTGACAAGCAATCTTTTCAGAATCGGTGCATCAAGTTTATTGCAAGATATTAGTACTGAAATTATCAAAACATATGAAAACAAGTCAATTCAACGACCACTGGAAGATTCTGAAAACGAAATATCTGAAAGAGAAAATAATGCTGATGAAGATAGTAAAGATAACAACGATGAAAAAGATAATAAAGATAAAGGAGATGAAGAAAATAATAAGATATAGGAAAAAATAAAGATGGAAATAAAGAGACTTAATTAATTGAATCTAGATAAGAACTGTTCAAAATATTTTTATATCGTTTTTATATCGTTTTTATATATTCGTAATTTCGATCATATATTCGAAAATAATTTGTACGTATTAATAAATGTGAATAAATTTTATTTTCATGATGCTTCAAGAATTATAATTGATTAAAAAATTCACTCGAAGCGCTAAAATCAACTCTCTCTCTCTCTCTCTCTCTCTCTCTCTCTCTCTCTCTCTCTCTCTCTCCCTCTCCCTCTCCCTCTCCCTCTCCCTTTCCCTCTCCCTCTACCCCCCCTCTCTGCGTATATGTGTGTGTACACACACGCACACGTACAAAATGACGAGATTTAGGATCACATTCTTTTGGGGAATTATCAAGACCGATATGGAGGTATATTTCTCCCAGTTTTGTTTGAATTGTAAGGGAGAGTCAAAAATGATCTTTATCACAATGCCTTATCTTTCAGACTATGTCATGAAACATATAAGTAGTACAGAATACGTCAGAAAGCGATATCGCGACGCCCATGCGTCTAAATATATCAATCAGTAAATAGATCCTACATAATTGACATACTTGGTACACATAATGTTGCGAACACGTAAATACATAAGTGTCTCGTTACAATCATCTCAATTTTATTTTATTTTAGCTGATATGACATATGATCAAGATATGAAAATCACACAGATAATCATAAAGTGTTTACATTTGGGAGAATTTACTAGGTATTGAATACTTGAATGTTCACGTGCGTTATCATTATAAGAAATATTTTACAAAACGTAACAAAATACAGTAACACTAATTCATGCGTAAAATGCATAAAAAACGAGAAAAATCATGACGCAGCGAATACAGTTTCTCTCTATACTTTATCTTAAACGTCTCTTAAAAATTGAGCAGTCTTGAAAAACAGTGGCTTAATTTCCCATCGTTAAAAGTTTCACTTTTTAGAATACTAGATTCACTTTAAAAGTTTAGAGAGTTAATTTTTTTTTTTCAAAGAAATATTCAATTTAAGTATACACAATAATTCGCAAGAGATTCAATTCATTCATCTAAAGTTTCAATATATTACTGAAGAAACCTTCATAATAAATCCACAAATCCATTCAAATTCCTTACAAAATATTCCGATATTATATAGTCATATTTTTATTATTTAAGATTTATTTTTTTCTTATCATATCAAGATATATATGTGAAGTTCATTCTTGACGATAAAGACGTTTTTTTTTTTCTGCAATACAATTGAGAATAGAAGATATTTCGATTACATATAAATTAATTCCTTCTCTTTCGAGAGCATTCCATTTAGCATCCACTCGGATCCGCAGATTCGTCCGGACGGAGGCGGGCGTAATTCGCCACCGGAAATCGAGGCTCAAATCCAATATAGATCGATCAGTAAATAGACCTCGAGCCGGCGCGAGATCGTGCGGCCGCGTCATCGGATGCTCGTGCCCCTCGTGTAGTATTTGCAGCTTGCAAGCTCCGGTGCGTCTTGCCCTCTGGCAAAGCTTGTCGTGACACCGTTTCAGCCGGGGCCCGGCCCGTCCTTCCGTCACCGGCTTTATTTCGCACTAGTCGCACGGCTCGCCCAGCTCCAGCGGTCGTTTCGCGCGTCTCGGGCGTGTCATGCACCAGCGGTGAGTCCCCCGGATCGCGCGTACATTCTCGTCCACGCGACACGCGTTGCATCCGATCGAGAGTAGCCACCACACCCCCCCTCCCTAATTCGCTTTGGATAAGCTTGTACTAGATAAGCTCGGCAAGTAATATACACGACATCACCGAGTGGAATATATCGCACCATCGGCATACGGGACCACCTCGTCATACGCTCTATATTCGGATACCGCCACTTCCGCGTCGGCATAGCGCGGATTTGCGGGTCGACGCGACGAGACGCGCACGGGAGTAAAACGGAAGGAGAGATTGCGATGTTGATCCGTCGGGATTATGCTACTTATTACGAGCTTGCAAGAAAGATTTAAACCACTCCCTGAAACTTTTAGAGTGAATCTTACTCCGAAGAGCGAAAGTTAACTCTTCAAGACTGAAAATTGAGCTACTCTTTTTCAACGCTATAGTTGAATTTTTATTTTTTTAGAATAAGATTCCACTAAAAAAAATTTAGAGAGTATATAATTCGTTGTATACAAAAGTTGAATTGTAGCTGCAAATGAATTGAAAGTCGAATACTTTCGGCGAATCGTGTACGTGTAACAAAAATTGTGAGTTACTCGATGAAGGAATTCGATTTTTCCGCTGTGAACTCTAAATTTTGTTCGAGTGGAATCTACTTATTCTAAAGAAAATTGAGTCAGTCTTGAAAAGGAGTGACTTAATGTTCAATTCTTAGGAGTAAGATTTCATTCTACAGAGATTTACTCTAAAAATTTTAAAAGATGCTTGTATTATTGTAGATAAATCGAAATTTGAATCGAGAAAATTGAATTTCGATTATATTGCGCAAAACTCCAGCACTTTGCCGGATCGCGATTTCACTTGATGTTTCGAATTTATAAAGAAAAAAAGATACGTTGTGCAAATTAAATTTTGATTTTATTTCATATTGATTTAGTAATAATAACAAAGTTAAAAAGATGTATCATTAATCATTTAATGACATTTGATTTCGTCATACATGTTGCTCGCTTGCCAATTAAAACCTATTTACCGGCTTGAATTCTATTTAAGAGTTATGATTATATTTTTAGACATATCTTACCTTGGCACTTCACGTAACACGGAATCATTGACCCCTCTCTAAATGACGCATATTTTTATCACTCATCAGGATATACATATAGGATTATTTGCTTCCTCGGTCGCATTCGTAAACAACATTAAAATAGCACTGGAATTTGAAAAAAGCCCGTATCCAACTTTCGTGTTGCCGTATCATTATTACGTAACATTTAGGATTCTGCAAAAAAAAAGTGTTGTATTATATAAATTTCATAGATTTTATCACCTTATCGTAAAAAAATCTATTAAATAGTCTATTAAATATAATTTCAGATGTAGAGCATCATGGCAATCAATATAAAATTTACAAAATTTGACAACACACCATGGGGCTTTCGACTAGCTGGTGGCAGCGATTTTCCGCAGCCACTTACTGTTATCAGAGTGAGTTTTATATTTTCCTTATCTAACGGTTATTAATATTAATGTGAACATTATAAAATTTCAAAATTATAATTCAAGTAACATTAATTATTTTCGTATTCTGAACATGAAATACATAAATATAGAATGTGATGTGTGTTCTTATTTCAATCGTAACAATTTAATTATATAAAATATCATTGTTTTGATTAGTGTCTCAATAATTAAATCTTAAAGATTAAAAAAAAAATAGGATAAAATTAAGATTGAAAAAATCGTAATCTACAGGTCACAGAAGGAAGCTTGGGCGAATGTATGGGTTTAAAAGTCGGAGATGTCGTAGTAAGATTGAACGATCAATCGATTATCAACTTGACTCACGGACAAGCGCATGAAGCACTAGTGCACGCTGGCAACAATTTCGTTTTAGGTGTACAAAGGTAAGTCTCTCGCAAGGATCATCGATTATGCGCGAGCATAGGGAAGATTAATGGTAGCATCTTTTATATAATCTTTTTTTTTTCAAATAATATAGAAAAATCAGGCAAATACGAGTGCTGTGCGATACTTAAGGTGCGTTCAGGGAGACGCTATTAGTGCTATTTGTGTCGTTCTATCCTTGTTTGACGTCTAATAAACAACGAAGATAGAATAACAGAAGTAGCGCTAATAGCGTCTCTTCGAACGCATCATTAGTGCACAAACATTAATTAAATGTATAGATAATTTGTATTTAACTTGCTTTACATCCAATTCGAACGATGACCAATATTTGAGGTCATCATCAGCGAGATAACAAAGAAAAAAGGGTTTCCACAGAAGGGTGTGGAAACTATATTATTTCTTATATTATTTCAATTTCGAAAGTAATTCATAACTCGAATTTTTTGTTTTCTCTTTAAAACGTACTCTAAGCATAATTGTAAATGTATGTGTTTATATAGAATATTCTTGTAACTCAGACAAGCTGGAAAAATTAAGACATTCTTAATTTCTTAAATTACATTATTCAAAATCTTAATTAATAAATTCCTTCAAATGTTTTCATTTGTTTTACCTATTAGAGATTAAACTAGATAAAAAAATCATTTTATATTGCTATTAAAAAATACACATTAATTAGATTCATGCATACATATATATAATGTTTACATTGGATAATGACAAAACAGGAAATGAAGATAAATTATGCTTGATTGCGCCGGTTGCATTGCGGCCAAGACGAATAAGCGGGTACATAAATGCAACAGCTAAGTCGAACGCGACTCACATAAATTAGGCTCTTGTCCCATACGGTCTCTCCCGGGAGAAATCGCTCTTAACCAATATTAGTTCTTGAGATTGTTGAGAGTGAAATTGCGCCACGTGTCGAAACAGCGACAAAATATTTTCGATATTAATGCGCAATTTATTACCGAGTCCCGATCTATTTTTTCTTGCTGCTGCAAGAAACTTTTTATATCTAATAAAGCATATTATACATACGTATATATATATATAATATATATATATATATATATATATATATATATAAAATAAAAAATACAAAATAAAATATATAAAGATAAATAAAATATTTAAAATATATTATCAATCCTTAAATATTATACATTTTTTGGCTGATGGTACTAATGCAATAGAATAATATAGAGACATTCACAAAAGTACGGAAGAACTGCCGAGCGAATTCTTTCGATCGTCTTACATCGTTAAAATCGGATTTAATTTCGAAGCATGATAGCCAAAGGCCGTGATCAAATTTTAATGAGCCTCCCGCTCTGGTGCCTAATGAAGAAGAACGGGCGGTACGCGTCATTCATCGCCGGCATACTCTCGATAATAACTTCGGCGACGTTGTAAGAATATCCCGGCGTATGAGCTACGTGTGTAGCAATGTATTGCGAAACCTATAAATAGGTGACCCAGAATGAGAGATCTGTTTATCATTGGTCGGCGATTTTATTACTGGGTCCCCGGTCGCGGCCCGTCTTTTGCCATTTGTCGCATTCGCGGGATCCGTTACTCGCGCGCAGGATAGAACGTGAGAGCGAGAGATCGACACTTGGAATCCGCGCACGCGGTGTATTCAGCGTATAATTGCATCCGCGCGCATAATACCAGCCGATCTCATTGCGAGCGGGAGAAAGTCTATTTTCTTGGTCGCTGTGTTTGTTGCTTGCGCAGAGAGGAAGAGGCACGAAAAGCCGCCGAAGCGATATCGGAAGAGACCATCGTCCCATATAAGATCGCCGTGAGTATATCCGTGAGATGAAAGGTAAACAGCATCCCTGTTGCACTCTTAACTGGTGACGAGGGCTACGCGACGTACCCATCTTCTTCCCGAGGCACATCCGGCTCTTGCCCGTGTACTTTCTCACGTTCGTGAAACTTTGAACATTTTTTTACATGAGTTCCTATATGAAAAGAAAAATTAATTTTGTCTGAATGATTTTAAAAATTATGTGAGAAGAAAATAAGTGTTTACACGTATCACCAGATAAGAGTGAAAAGAACCTGTTACACTGGAAACAGAGATGGTTGTATTAATTGAATTTCTGGTTAAAAATGAAAATCAAAATAGTTACATCTGTTATACGTTCTAGTCAAGATAACCAGAATTTGGATTAATATGATTAGAATTTTCTGGTTTGTTTCAACCATAAATTTTTTTCTTATTGTATGGCTATATATATTTTTTCCTATTTTAACAAATGTTTAAAAATTCATATAATAGCAGATATATTTTCATAGAGTTTAAAAAAAATTTTATATCATGTCACAAAACGTTTTTTTATTACGATTCCTAAAATGGTCCTTCTAACTTAATTATAATGAATTAAGTATATTTTTTTGAACATTACACTTATAACAGCATGATTCCTACTTGCTTTCTGTACGAAAAAATATTGCGATATTTATCACCGATATTTAAACCTCGCCTTTCAACGGGGAAAATCTGTGATCTTAAATTCGCTTGACATTTAAAGAGAGATATGGTGTACCAGAGAAAGTGGCGACGAGATGATGACGTTGAGTTTGCTTATTAGCTTGCAGACTTACCGCCGGTCTTCCCAGAACAGATCTTAAAGGAGGAGACAGTGATCGAGCGATACGAAGAAGAGAATATCGTCGTCGAGCCGTTGTCCGCTGAGGACGAGATCAGGAAAGAGGAGGAGAAGCTCGAGGAGGAGAAACCGGTAGATGCCAACAGCGAAATCGTGGCCAACAAAAATCTTACGGATGACGAGATCGCTCAGCTGATCCTCGAGGAGGAGGAGCTCTTGTCCGATAAAGGATTATTGGGGTATATTTCCGTGATTATCGAATCAACTGATGATGAAGCTGCGATTAAGAATTCATTCCCTTGCTATACTTTTCATTTAAAGAATACAAGCAAAAGATTTTTTTTTCTAAATATTAATTAAAAATAGTTTAAATATGGAAGAATCTTCAACATTCAGAAAATATTAGGGTATATTTATATTAATTACTTACTGGGAAAAATATTTTGATTAAACCAACAAAATATACCAATAAGAATGAAATTGAACAAAATTTCTTCACCAAAACGCCATTCTTTTTGGTATATTTTGTTAATCTAAACTTTTCTCTCAGTGCTATAAAAATCGGAAATTTTTCGTTTATTTTTATTTGTAAAATTTTCAGTTCACAGTAATAATTGAAATTTTACTTCAAGAATATATAGAACATCCCTCTTGTATATTTTTTCTCCAAATTTTATACTTTTTAGAAGAGTTAAATAAAATATGATTTTTTTCAGTAAAAAATAATAATGATAACTTTTATCTTTTCTATGCCTTTGACGCGATAGAGTAAACTTCAAGAAATTGAGACCGCGAGCCTCGATCCTGAAAGATTCAAAAGTTCTGGAGGAGCTGCAGAATATCGCGATAGCTGAGCCCGAACGAGTGCAAGAGTTGAAGCGCACTTCCACTTTCCTGCAAAAGCCGCAACGACCAATACCGAAGGTGAAAAACGAGCCGAAAGTGGAAGAGGACGAGGGAGAAACTTACAAGGTCGTGATTAAGAAACAGGACAAGAAGACAGTAATCGCACGTCTCGTGGAAAAGGGTTTATTGCCGCCAGGATCAGAGTCAACCATCATCAAGACACCGGAACCACCGGAACCGTCCGAGGTAAAAATGCATGAAACGGAAAATAAACTCGAAGAAAATCATCCCCTTGCCGTATCCGATTCAAATTCCTCATGTTCAACCTGTTCTTCCAATAACAATTCACTGTTGTCCCAATGTCCTTCGGAATCTGATTCAAATGAATTTCTCATCTCTGAGGATCAACTAGCGCATTGCGAGACACATAAATGCAAATCAGAGCAATGCCATGTTAAGCCGAGTCATTCTCGAAGATACAGTACTACTAGATATGACGAAGTCGGAGCGAGATCGCTGTTCAAGGGTCGCTACTTGGAAAATCTCCTTCGCGGTTACACTCGTTCATGCATTCTTCGCGATCGACAAGTCGATGAGTTCGCGAACACTAAATCGGAAAGTGTATACTTGAAGAAGTATGATGGCCTAAAAAATATTGGCCTCGATGGCTTTTCATCAAGCGAGACCAAAAGAAGAACAAGCAGATGCGCACGAGCACATTACGTAGAAAGGATTCTGCTTCAAAACGTCAGCGCTGTTGTTACACACTTTCGCCCAAAACCAAAGACGACGCGCGTCTTCGCCTCTAGAATGAAGGGAAGATATCTGGCGACATATCTGAGACGCAAAAGTCTCTGGCTAATGTCCTTGATTACGACATTGTTCCAGTTTTTGTTACAGAGACCAAGCATCTCCGAGTCATCGAACTTGTCGAAGATTCATGAACGACGTTTGAGTTTCAAGGGTCGCTATCTTGAACACGTTCTTCAGAAGAATGTCGCTCCCGTCCTTGAATGTGTCAAGGAGACGTGCTTCATCGATGATCAATTAAAGATGATTGAAAAGGAAAAAGAGGAACTAAAATCTACCAGGACGAAAGGATATTACATGGAAAAATGTCTCTATCGACAGAATCGGCGTTTGAAATTCGTTTTGAATCTTCTTGATTATGTGAAGAGCAGTCTTGATAATCTCTTCGCTATCATCAAATCATCAAGAATGAAAAGTACAATGAAAGGTCGATATGTCGAGCGGTTGATTCGTAGAAATCTCGAGATACTTGAATTATTTGTGGAATACATTCGTTCTAGAATCTCCGAATGGCTCGGGGATGGTTTGTCGTGCACATCACGAAATGATTTTCCTGTTGCCACTGTCGGTATTTCCAATGACATTGTCAATGATTTAATTCTAAACGAACAGGAAACTGATAACGATGCCCCCGATTTAAAGATCTCCGAATGGCACGAGGACAGTCCAGTCTGTTCATTGCAAAAAGAATCGCCCCTTATCATTAACACTTCCAACAATCCAGATCCGGTCGAAGAAAAAACTACTGAAAATGATCGCCAGATTCTCGAATGCAATAGCAATCCAGTCTTATTCGAAGAAGTCAATGAATGTACCGATTTGACCAAACCTACAGATGTGGCCCCAGAAGACACTGTTTCAAAATTC
This sequence comes from Trachymyrmex septentrionalis, assembly GCF_001594115.1. Taxonomy (NCBI): domain Eukaryota; kingdom Metazoa; phylum Arthropoda; class Insecta; order Hymenoptera; family Formicidae; genus Trachymyrmex; species Trachymyrmex septentrionalis. Next base: position 1,067,487 of record NW_017305800.1, on the reverse strand, counting down.
TTACAGTCAGCTGAGAATTACGTTTCCGCCGAGGTCTTCCATCGTGGTAGCAGACGACTCTCAAAATCTCGGAAATCTATCGATACCTCCAAGGAAGATGATAAGGCATTGTCGAAATTTCTACAATCGGCCGAGGATTACGTTTCCGCCGAGGTCTTCCATCGTGGTAGCAGACGACTTTCAAGACCGCGTAAATCTATCGATATCACCTCCAAAGAAGATGACGAGACGTTGTCGAAATTCCTACAGTCGGCCGAGAATTACGTTTCCGCCGAGGTCTTCCATCGTGGTAGCAGACGAGTCTCAAAATCTCGGAAATCTATCGATACCTCCAAGGAAGATGATAAGGCATTGTCGAAATTTCTACAATCGGCCGAGGATTACGTTTCCGCCGAGGTCTTCCATCGTGGTAGCAGACGACTTTCAAGACCGCGTAAATCTGTCGATATCACCTCCAAAGAAGATGACGAGACGTTGTCGAAATTCCTACAGTCGGCCGAGAATTACGTTTCCGCCGAGGTCTTCCATCGTGGTAGCAGACGACTCTCAAAATCTCGGAAATCTATCGATACCTCCAAGGAAGATGATAAGACGTTGTCGAAATTCTTACAGTCAGCTGAGGATTACGTTTCCGCCGAGGTCTTCCATCGTGGTAGCAGACGACTCTCGAGATCACATAAACGAGAAGAGCAAGGAGAAGAGGATGTTCTGTCAAGTGTCCTCCGCTCGACTGGCGATTACGTCTCCAGCGAGGTGTTCCATCGCGGAAGTAGGAGATTATCAAGATCGTTTAGGAGAGAATCTGTTTCCCTTGCTCCTACTCTGTGGGACGGTTTGAAGAATATGCACCTCAATCTGCCTTGGTTTTCGTTCAGAATCACCAAGAAAAGTACAAAACATATCGAAGATTATGAGGAGGTTGATTCCGAAATCGAGCTCGACAATCGAAGATTATCATTCGTGCCAACAATTCTCTATCAGGGTATCACGAATTGCATCGGCATCGATTTCACAAAATTTGTGGTTTACGCCTTCATACCTTGTACTTCAATTATCCTTCTGTACATGTATAAGTAATATTATCATCTAATAATCATTTAATAATGTTTGTACTTTGTTTTGATGCAATCAATATAATTAAACTATAGACGTAATTATAATCGATACAGAAATTCAGTTTTGATTTTACTTAAAAATTGAATCGCGCCAGTTCGTTTTAGATTGATTTAATTAATCGTAATTTAGATTAATATAAATATATCCCATGATTGTATATTTATATTTAAATAGATATTATTTGTCCTAATTTCATAGATATTTATAGATCAACGTAAAATACGCATTGGTACCCGTATGTGTATATAAAAATGTCTCGTAAATAATGTGCCCTCAAATTTTAATGTAATCATATGTTTTGTTTTTGTCACTAGAATAAGTGAATCCATAGTAATAATCGGAATGCAAAGATATCTAATGTGACCGATTCAATACTACTCCTTAATTGTGTGATATGTTAAGTGATTAAATTATTAAAATAGTAATTCATACTTAACTTTTTTATGTCTGTTGATATACATATCAACCGTTCTTCTTACATAACAAAAATATAAATCGCAATAAAAAAGATTACAATTTTACGTTCTATTATACGTATATAAGTATTATAATTATCGTATTACAGTTTATTTACTTTTTATTCTAATTATTTATTATTGATTTATTAGCATTTATTATTAATTTAATTTTTGTTGTCTGATCTTATAACATATAATACAATATAATTAAATCATTACATAAGTGTCGGTTCAGTGCAGTATACTTTCAAAACAAGATGTTCAATTTGATTTGACTTGAAAAGGTAGGTACATGTTCATTATCTTTTTCTAATGCTTTTTTTTTTTTAAATAAAAATTACAATATTTATCAATTGTCATAAAAAGATGGTCATAATTCTTAAACATTGCATAACTTTTTTAATGAAAAGATTAATTTCACAGCTATTAATTTTTTACAATATCAAAAAATATAGTTTTATTATTTTCAAAATAATTTTTTTTAATAATTATATTTTAACATACAAATAATATTTTTCAAAGAAAAATAAGATTATTAATTTATTCATTTCCGATAAACCTTCAAAGATATGTTATCTTTCTCTCTATTTTTTACAAATTAAAAACTATTATGCAGCATAATTTGCTGCATAAAATAGCTTTTTTGACGTATATCTCACATTTCGTTTTACCAAAAACAATCAAATTATTCTTTGTTGCACAGACCAAAATATATCAGTTAATATAACTTATGAACAAATTTTATGAAAAATTAAGACTTACTGTTCTAAAGTTATAAATAATATCTTAAAAGATATGTGTGTGTTAAAAAGATCGAAAAATTAAAAAATCTTTGACTTAAAAAGTAAATCATTCGGAGATGAAATCCTTTCATACAATAAT
>NW_017305800.1:1034122-1064931 GCF_001594115.1 Trachymyrmex septentrionalis | reverse complement strand
TGACTTAAAAAGTAAATCATTCGGAGATGAAATCCTTTCATATAATAATATAAAAAAAAATCTTTTAATAACAAACATACTTTTATCCAGTATATTCTCTATAATTTAAATTTTTCTCACAATTTAGACAACAACTTCAGCGACACAAGAGTTCGTATGCAGGGCAGAGCAAGAGGGAAAATCTGATTCACGTCCCGCATCAAAGGCAGAAGAAACAGAAGAAAAGAAAAGCGACGAGGTCGACGAGATCGAAGCAAAAGAAAGACCAGAGTTCAAGGAGGAGGATCGTCCCGAATCTTGTAAGGCAAGATTAACGCAGGACGAGCAAACAGTAGCCGAGGAAGATTCGAGCGTCTCCATATCAGATCCGGTGGCAGTAAAAACCAATAACAAAGAGAAGATCAAGCAACTGGTATCCACGGAGATCAGCCTCGAGCAACAATTGGAGAACGTGCAGCGACAATTGCTCGCTCTGAAGCAGCTACCAAGTGAAATCGAAAATCACCTGAAGATCGTGTCCGAGCAACTGCACATGATCATGGAACTTAGTGGCGTACAGCGATCCTTTGGCAACGGAAACGGTGGATGCCGCGGGTTGTCAGGTGACCGAGATTCATAATCGTGTTCAAAATAGCCAGAGCGGACCTTGACGATTATTCTCTAGGCATATTTTCGAGTTTCGTCGCTATGTGACTTCGATTTTGAATAGATGCCAATTCTCACGTCAATGTTAAATTAAAAAATGATTAAAAAATGATTAAATTAAAAAATGAGATTGCATTCTATTAAAATTAAATATTTTTTTCAAATAAAACTGTTTCGATATCTTGCATTTAAAAAAAAATTTGACTCATTCATATTTAGATCAATTCAAGTATGAAAATAAAACCTAGATTAAATAAAGAATACTTGAAATTTTTTTTAATTTGTAATTTTAAATTCATTTCATTCAGAAGAGAATAGCATGCTGCGACAAAAGGACGAGGAGGAGTTGAAGCAGCAGGAGGAGGATACTGACGAAGAGGACGAAGAATTTACGGAGACTTACGATTACATCGAAGAGATTGCGTGTTTGGAGCGAAGGACGTCATCGAGGTCAACGCCGCAAGTGATCGAGTCCAGTGATGACGAGGGGGAAATGGAGGAAGAGGAAGCGGAGACGAAAGAACTGGACGGTATGATTTCCGTGAAGAGCGCGGAGGAAGGAAGTAGAGTGAAGAAATTTATCGTCTCTTATGAAACTAAAGTTCTAAAATCGCCCAGTCCAGCACCATCGCACGGTAACTATAAGTATTACTTATATTGGTGCATGAATTCTGTATTGGTCTCAAATTTTGCGAAAACACTATAATTAAACAGTGTAGTGTAATAACTTTATAAGTGCGTAAAATTTTGCGATATTAAAATATTATTTTTCGCATTATGTTTGAGTTAGATATAAAACAATATTATAAAATACAACAATGCTACATTATAGGAAGTTTCGAACCAGATCCTAAACTGTCACCAAAAGACCAAGTTATACAGGAACTTCAGGTACCCGAATAGAATGATCTGTGTCTTAGGATGAAATGATTCCTCTTTATATTATTCGTGCTAAAAAATTACAAACTCGTTAAATATTGATGAAAGTTTACCCTGTTTTAAAATCCTTAATGAGTTAATTGCATAAATGCACGATGAATGAAAATATGTATCATTTTTACGGTTGATATTCCTATTTTGTGAATTTATCGTTCCTGTATCATCTCTAAATCGATTTCTATATTGATATTAAAATAGTTTATACGTGTCGTAAATTTCGTAATTTTGTTTCCTTTTACGCGATTGATGCATGATGAACATTCAAATTCGAGCAAAACCATTAAACTTGTTACGTTCTAATTTTCAGGAAAGGGTGCACAAGAAAGGCAAAAAGCATTCGCAAGAACTGTGGCCGCAGGCTAAGCAACTCGAACTTACGCAAGGTCGCCGATGGAGATGCCCGAATGATTTCTTCAACGATGAGATGATAGCGGAAGTGTTGACCTGCCAGGCGGAAGTTATTCGTGGTAAAGCAATGGGGTAAGTATAATTTTATTCAAAACAATTTCAAAACGAATTTCAAAATTGTACTACAGGATGGAAAGAAATCTCAAGAAAGATGTTGCGACTGTTCTAAAAGGTATTAAATTAATCGATTGTACAGAGTGAACTTCAAGAAGTATGAGAAGACGAATTTACCAAATTATGATTACCTGATGAATTCGAGTGTTTATAAGATGATTCATAAAATGGAGCGAGAACCGAAAAGGGGTATCCCCGTCAGACCCGCTAAAGTCAATGCGGCGGAAGATATAATCGAAAGAGTTGTAAGCCTCTCTTTGTAATTTTTCACGGCTGTCGATATAAATCGCTTAGGCAGAATGGAGGTGATGATAATTAATTGTAAAACCGTGACAACCAAAATATTTCCGAAGCGATTTTAAATGTGTTTACGGAAACATTTTAATGAAGTTGGTAGCAGACATTGCCAATTAATCATTGTCATCCCTGTATAATTATGTTATTTGATCCTATACAAATTACATTTTATCTTATTTTAAATTAATTAAAATTAAACAGATGATGTGATCTGTCTGTGAGTAAACAACTTCAAGTATTTAGTCCGTAATAATTCAATCAAATTATAAAATTAAGTAGATAATTTAAGATTACTATCAATATTATTATACTAATCAAGGGAAAAGGAAAATTTTATTTCTTAATTTATTTTCAGAAATCACCGGCGTTGAGTATTATAGACGACAGGAGCGCTCGAAGCGTCAGTCACTAATGCAAAAGCGATTATAAATGATCAGAATGTAATATGATAGTATACGCGAGAAATTTATGTATATTTGAAGAATGTGTTAAATCTACGTACCTTAAAAGTTCAAGAAAACCACTAGAAATTATTAGAAATATAATTATCTGGCATGTTAATCGCGTCTGAAGAATGTTATCGCTACTATCATCAATACAATGTGGTTGTAATAATTCTAAGCACGTGTGCGTATAAGTACGTTTGCATTCAAACCGCCTCGAGAAAGATTTTCTCCGCAATAAAGAGATCTACAGCCATTTCTGGATAAATTTACATTCAGATCAATTAATTCAGTAAACATTTATCCCTGCTGTTTGGATCTATTTGATCCAAAATGTATTAATTTATTTTCTTACTAATAATTTATTTAAAAACTTTTTCTCCAATATTTTGATCACTTTGTCTGTTAATGTAAAATCCTTTTTTTCAAACATTTTTTTATATTTTATTTTTTAAAACTTTTTAATCATATCGATTTAAATGATATAATCAATAGTAAATTTGAATGAATCAACAGGGTTAAATGTTTAAAGTCTAACAAACATTAATTTGCGCAACTGTGACTATGTCTTGATACCATACACTTGTCTATAATAAATTGCAAAATCAAGAAATCTTATACCTATCAGAATAAAATCAAGCATTATGCTCCTCAAAATATGGCATTAATTACTTTTTTTTTTATCAACAATACATGTTTCTATATTCATATCATATACACATCGCTTAATAATCAGGTGTGATGAGGTACTTAGCAGGTGCGTAGTTGTGCCTAGTAATTAATTGATTCTCAAGGAAAGTGATTTAGAAAGTGAAGTACGTGAAAGTGGCGTTCCGTCCGTTTCACTCTGTATTGACATTTGTGTTCGCATCCATTCGCTAATAAGAGGACACTAAATTATTAGTATAGTATGAGCTGAAGGATGCGTTTGTCTAACCGCATATATATACTTGTTATATGCGGGAACCGATAACATCACCTGTCACCATTAATTTTCATTAATTTCTCGGAGCGGTTGGATACGTCCTGTGTACCGTTGTTTCCCACTGTACGTGCCGGAATCGGCATTCCACTCAATGCGGATTAACCGCGGCGATTGTTGGATCTCCGAATTGCTGGATCTCACGGACCACGTGATAATTGAAGTAGACCTAGAAAGGCAAATTTCCAAGTGACCGCGATCGTCCGCTCGCTCGGAAATTCGCGGATGAGTCGCGGAGCATACTTTCTCCTTTCCGGGGTTTCCGAGGTCCCTGTTATCCGCGTCTTGCGTATGCGTACGCATGGGCTGAGTCACGTCTGCCTTCCTGGCCGATGAACTTCTTTTTAGTTTTCTCCTTCTCTATCTCTCTCTTTTACTTTCCTCTCTCCCTCCCCCCTCCCCCTCCCCCCCTCTCTCTCTCTTCCTCTCACTCTTGCTCGCTTAGGGTTCTCCGATCGTGACGTCGGCCTCGAGCAATTTATGTAAAGCATTCTAAGCATGATTCACGAACTAGTTCGCGCCCTCGTGACCGCCACCGGCGCAGAATGCAGTCGCCGCGAGCACGGGTGCGTCCATCAAGGTGTCCTGTCTGCGATTTTTCGAACTCACACGTTATATTAATTGTATTACGCATGGAAAAAATGCATTTTGTTCTAACTATATTTAAGCATAATGCAATTTGTACTCTCTCGTCTGTTATTAATGTTAATGTAAGATAAAAAAGTCATATGAGTCTTTTTCAGTTATACGGAGGAATATAAGGAGAACATTCTCTTTTCTTCGATAAATACGATTCATTCATATGTTTTTGCCGCGCGTCAATTTCAATAAATTCGATAAACTCATATCTGATTGCCAAGAGATTTAATGGGAAGCATGTGACAGCGCTAGGATTTATTTAACGAGTTTCCATTCATGACCTCCTACGCGACCTATCGACGACGATGACTAGATCCATTTTATATTATGTTCTCATGCATTGGAAGATAGCCTTCGAGATGCAAAGAAATTCCAAACATGCTCATATATTTTACAAATTCAATTCCTTTTTATACACGCATTTTAACCCTGAATACATAATTCTCATTTATACAACAGTTTATTTCTTCAGCTCTATACAATTTTATACGTATTTTTTAATATGTTTAAATTTTAACATGTTTAAGTTTTCATTACTTTTACAAGTATATATGAAGAATATTAAATGATTCTCATCTATACTTAGAGATTAATTTTCATTCCGATATGTATAAAGAACCGGAATATCATCATATTCTAAGAATAAATACACATCAACAATAAATAAATAAAAATAGTTTGCCTTTCAAGAGATATGGGAATAAATTTAAAAAAATAAAATAATCAAGAGAGAATAATATAACTCTTGAAAAAATAAAACTCTCTTTCCTTTATATTTTAATTAGTTTCTAAAAAAGCTTGGAATTTTTAATTTTAATTGATTCATAAATAACTATATGTATAGATCTTTATAAATAGTAAGACAAAACAAGACTTTGTGCAATAAAGAAAATGTTTAGAAATTTTTTTTTTAATTAATTAGTATTTAGTAGTATCGAAATTTCATTCATAAATTGTCATATCACCTTTAAAATAATTGGACCACGTCGAACAAAGAGAGAGAGAGAGGGGGGGGGGAAGAGGGGGAAGAGGAGAGAGAAAGAGCGAGAGAAAGAGAGAGAGAGTGACGTAATTAATAACAAAAAGGAACGGAAAAGGCGCAAAATGCTTGCGCGATCTTTTTATCATGGTCATCGAGATGGTCGACTCGACATTCCCGATCTTGTTCCATCCTTTTCCTGCAATCTAGTCGTCCTCTTTCTACCCCGGCATTATATCTTATTGCCTACATCTTCCGCCCCTTGATTCCCATCGTCGCGGTGTAAGAAGCACCTTGCACGATGCACCGGATGCAACGTCTGTGGACACGTTCGGTCGACAGAATTCTGGGAATTTTATAATGGAATAAAAGACATGATTTATTCATACAGTCGGGCTAGATTAACTTATAAATAAATTCAATCTATTATTTTAATCATTAATTAAGAGAACGTTTAATTTTCTCTTTCACTCGCTTGCTACAGCTTGGTTCTTTAGTCTCTATTTAGGACGTCGCTCAATCGCATTCCGTTGCAGACTGTTATTCCGCGACCTTATTTCAGAACCCAACTGTCTTCGCTTCGTAACTTTGCGACAAAGATGATCGTGATCCAAAGAATTTGTACAGTTCATTAAGATTCCAGCGAAACAATTTGCATTGTAAGGAGAAGTAATTGACTTTTTTTGTTCCTCTTTCCGTAATAAGAAATCGTTCTTTTATTTCGTTATCGTAGCCGAATCCGGATATCTTCTTTCCGAACAATTTCAGAATCGAGTTCAAAGTTCAAACCGTTCTGTCGGGGAAGTCCAAGTGCCGATTTTGAAATTGGTCGGAACTTAATACTCTTTTAATGAAATTTCGTCATTCATTTTCACGATATCGTCGCAGTCCGGAGAGATTTCTGCCAGAACATATAATAATAAATGGATCTCTCTTCCTCTCTCTCTCTCTATCCCCGCCAGCTGTCCACTATCCACGCATTTCCCTCCTTCTTCCTGCCGTCTCCCTCCTGCTGTTCCTTCCCTTTCCTTCCGCGCTCTCGTACTCCTCCTCTTCGTTCCGAATCGCGTGGCGAGGACGGAGGAGGCCCCGCTGCCCGACTGACCGTCCTCGGCGCCTCTTATATACCTTTACTCCGGTCTGCGCGTTCTTCAGGGAACGTACGTGTCCGTTTCACGTTCCACTCGAGAGAGCGCGATACATATACCCCCCTTTTATAAAGTACGTATACACAAACGGCCAACAAACGGACATTGTCGACCCAATTGTCAGTGGTGCATCGCGATACCTCCAGGATAGCTGAGCCGAGCTAAGGGCTCGTCCACCGATAGCCGTCGACAGTTCGTCGAGTTCGAGACCGTTCACCGTTCATACGATCATTTACCTCGACATACAGGCGACAAGTTCGGGCAAGACAGTGATATGGCACAACTGATCGGCGTCAAGCTGTCCAGGTTCGATGGATCCCCCTGGGGTTTCCGTTTGCAAGGCGGCAAGGATTTTGGCACACCGCTCATCGTACAAAAGGTGAGTCACTCTGGATCGTCTATTTGGCCCCATATTTTATGATGGGACTTTACGTCAGTTAATATTTATTTTCAAGTACTTTATCAATAGTGATACGAATACAAGTGATAACGTAGGTCTTCCATAAATCTCTTTTATAACATATTTCTCCTGTCATCAAACTGGCGTTACAATATTCGTAAAATTTAAGAACAAATGTTCGATCATTATATTAATATATAAAATATATTATACAAAACGGATTTTAATAAATAATCTACCTACATATTATGTTATGTGTATTTCAAATTTTAAATAATATCGTGCAATGACGTAAAAATATACATAACGTTACGATCGAGATTTAAATGCGATTTCAATGTACATTTTATATTTTTCCATGAGTTTTTGCTGACAAATGCGCTTTCTATTCGTAGACCTATTTATGCGTTCTATCTTTTATCTCAATGATTGGCTTGTTACATATAACGTTTCTTGAATATCATTGAATCATCATGAAAGAATCGCGAGAGACTTTTTGAGAAATTTTGAAGGAGCGTTTTCAAGAAGTCACTTGAGTTGGATCTCAAGTTGACTGAGGCAGAAGCAGTAGTAAAAATATTTCTTGCAGCCGTTTATATATAGCGATGTTTTATATGGCTATTTTCATCTGCGGTTCCTTGTCGTTCGTCTCTACGTTTCTCGATAGTCGAATAATTCGACAGTAGAGAGGATCGGCCTCGATGTCACGAAATGTCGACTGTAAAATTAAGAGATACTATATATATATATATATATATATAGTGCTTCTGTGCATTCACTTCTAGACTTCTTTGCATCCTTCCCTCGCGTGTTGCTCGCAAGATATCAATTCCCACAACTCGAGTAGGATTTTCATTGAACACGAGGATCGATCAATGTTCCCATTTGACAATTGAAATCATCGCGAGTAGCGGCGCTTCCACTACTGCAACGATTAATCTCTCTTAAGACGTCGACACATTTTCTATTAGTCAAATATATCTATATCAAACATCTACAGAATACCTATATAATTTATTTTCTAATAATAAATTTTCTTATAATATAATCTGATAATATATTTATCTCAAATTTTATTATAATAAAAAAAAATGTAACGGATATGAAGCGGATAACGATAATGAACTCCGAGAGTAAGAGCGAGGCGAAAGTGAAACGCAAACGGGATCCCTCGCGACTCGTCCTCGGAAATGAAATCAGTATCAAAGGCCGAAGTTGACAGGCAGACGGGCACGTGTTGATGTTTCGTAACACGAAACCCCTCGTTCTCTCCAGTATCTAAAATACCGAAGTCAATTACAACGGAAATTAGGATGTTGAAATCACTCGTTAGCCTCTTGTTTTACGCGACGAAACACGTTTCAAGTACACATAATTCATAGAACGTGTCATTCATATAAAAAAATCAGAATATTCCTTGAAGTTTTGCCCAATGTGAAATGAAATTGAGAAAACTGCTAAAAATCGGTGCATTTTATTATATTTAACCATTATCACTCTGTTTATCATTATTCTCTTTTATCTGCCTTACGAGTCTCTCATCGTTAACACAATCAGCAAAACTCTCGTTTTCAAACGGAAAGCCGATCCAAAAAGCGAATTTCCCTGCGTGCACGAGTATTTTTTGTAGTCTTTCACGACCGTGAGACATGATCGCGGGTGTGTTTTGATATTACGATCTATAGAGGAGCCACGTACGCGTTACGTAATGCAGTGGCAAATGCCAAATTATTTCACGCGCATCGGCAGAAATCGTTGCCAACTACGTGCGAAACGCCGGGCTCGCCGCCGCCGTCGCCTCCACCGCCGCCTCCGACGTGTTTTGGCGATGCTTGGCGCTGTAACACGAGAAGCTTTTGGCGAACATGTAGAAACGCAAGTCGCACCGCGGATTCTTTCCCCGAGTAACTTTTTCCGAGCGTTCGAGCAGCGTTATACGACCATAAGCGCTATTATTAAGAGAGATGTTGGCACACGAGTGCCAATGTCGAGCAGCGGCGACCGTCGCGGATTTAGCGACAGCTTTCACGCGCGAACTGTCAGATATTCGACAACATTCTCGTGCTGCCGTAGTCAATAATTTCCCGCGCGAACGTTTTGTTGACGGGAATATGTTTTACGCTATTTCGTCTACTCGCCATATAGGTATTTTAAAAACTCGGATTGTTGTAGGCTCATTTCGCTCCGAAGGCCGTTCGGGTGATATCTAAAAACGTAATTGTTACAAAATACACGCGTAATAATCATTAATTAAACAAAAAAGTGTAATTATTCTTTTACCGTTGAGGAAAAAAAAAAATAAAAATTCGCGCCTGTAATACATAGATCTCTAAAACTTTTAGAATAAATTACGAGTATCATTCCGAAGAGTAAAATCTTCTATTCCAAAGGATTGAAAATTAAGTAACTCTTTTTTAAGACTGGCTTCATTTTTACTCTTTAAAGTGAGATTCCAAAGAATTTATAGAATATATGTAACTCTCATACAAATGATAACTTTGTATTTTAATTCTTAAGAAGAGGATACGTATTTTTGTGTTCTGCATGAAATATATTTCGACAGAAAATCATTATAATTCGGGTCTCACACTAAGAAAAATGATTGGGTTAAACAGTGATTCTTGTAGAAAATGGACAAATCAGAATTTTCTGGTTAAATTTACTAGAATTCTAGTTGAGATAACTAGAATTATGATTGATATAATTATTCTAGTAAAAATAAGAATTGTAGTAGATTTTTATAATATATTGTATCAATCAGAATTCTAATAAATTTAATCAGAAAAATCTGATTCGTCCATTTTCAACCAGAAATTTTTTTCACTGCAAAGACGGCAGATTCCTCGGGTTTCCTGTCGCACGCTCAGACCGTTTCGCGGATCTTAATGTGTTTCGGTAAAAGACGTCGTCGCGGTATCGCGCGATCGAATTCAAGTACCTCGAATTACGAAGTAGAAATCGGATCGGCGATCGTCTCTCCGCGAGAATCTGCACAAGACGCCTTTGACACCGTCGGAATCATATTTCTCGCCTTTCCGAGAAAGCCTGGGGCGGCCGGACGCCCGCCGTATTTGTGGCCTCGTAAAATAAACGAACCACGTGGTGCGCTACGAAGAAGGCCAAGTTCGAAACGCCGATTATGAATAATACCATTTAGCGTAGCCGCGATAATTTCCAACCCTTCAATCGCGCGAATAATCGATCATACGCGTTTTCTTCGGCCATAAAGAGTACAGTTTCGACGGAGTGTCGACAAGGAAATACAATGTGGACGTCCGCGAAATATTTGTATACTGTCGTCGGCGATTTTGAATTGCAATATTTGCATAATATTTCCGCGATATCGAGTGTACACGATGAAAAATCAGATGGTACGATAAGAATTTAATTTTTCATTTCATTGCTACTCGTTTTTATCAATTATGTCAGATTTCTTGCTTGTACAGAAAAGTTTAGTAATTATAAAAGTTAGAAATTATTAAGCGATGACTTTTCCTTATATTTTTTAATTAAAAATTGGCATATTCACGAATTAAATGTAGTATTTATGTATTTATTATATCATCGTGACTTTCGCATTCCAATGTTATATTGTTCGCGAGAGATTCTGTATGGATAACTCCGTGATCTTGGAAAGTTGGGAAAACAAAAAATGCGTCCACAAGGATTAGCTCCGATGAGGAAGAGAAGAAGAAAGAGCACCGTCGTACGTCGCTGGTAATCCGAGGCAAATTATTTGGGCGTTCTATTTCGAGAAGGTGCCTTTGCGAAACCCGCGCGAGCCGGGTCGGGCCTCGCTCGCCACGATGACGGCAGCGATTTCGACGGCGACGTCGTCTTCACGGGACCCACGTTTTCTTTCCGAGACAAATAATGCGGCCGCGTGTATCCGGTCTGCAATCCCGTTGAAACGAAGTCGAAACGATTTCCGTCGGTCAGCGCGGACAGAAAAATATTTAGACGCGCATTTTTGGAGGCTGCATAAAAGATGTTAGGGCGTGTTTAACGTGATTTACGAGTAATTATGGACAAAACGCGAGCACGCGAGCCACATCGATCATCGTAGCAATAAATATTTTCATCAGCAGACCGATCAAACTCGTGTAAATCGACAAAAATACGTATCTCCTCCTTCTTACGAGATAGGAATGGTAAGCAAATATCTCCAGTATAATCTCAGATAGGACGACTTCACATAACTTCATTTCCGATTTTTCTTACGTATTTTTTATATAACAAATACAACAAAATATCAGCAATATAATTTTAGTATAAAGAAAGCTAATAAAATTTTTAATATTAATGACGTGTAAAATAACAATTTTTTAATTTTAATTGAATGATCATTTATGCATCAAGTTATTTAAATAGAGCAGAAGATAGCATTAAAGCCATGTACAGACAACAAAAAGTGAAACAAAAAAGAATATTTTTTAAAAATATATCAGTCATTTCAAAACCATCTTCTAATTTAAAAAAAAAAAATGTAAAAACATTTAAAATATAAAAATCTTGACTATTTTCATTTTTTAGAAAAATGCAATTAAAAAAGTGTTTTGATATAAGAATAATGTTTTATATTATGTATATTACATTTAATTTTTGTCGTTTAAAAATATAAAATGTCGAAAAAATTTGAGATGTCCAATGCACCTTAATCTCCTCCTTTTCAAAAATTTTTCAAAATAATTAAGATTTGTCATGCAGGAAGCTTTTACCGTAAAGTATTTTTCTTGCGAAAAAGAGAGATTCTATCTGCTTGCGCTATCCGCTTTCCGTGTTTCCACGGTGGTGAGTGCACCATTACGGTGATGCATCAAAGCGTGGGTGTTTGCGTTACGCGAATATTTTGCTGGAAAACAGCGAGCACGCACGCGTGTTGCGTTATCACATCGTGGAAGGACTCGACACGAATTGTGAATGCTAGTCGACGTCATACCGTTGATAAGGATTTTTCCAGGTGCGAGGGGACCGCTGTAAGTGAAAGGCGTGACGAGAAAAAGACCTGATTTCAAAAGAATTTTTCGGCGTTTACTAACGTCACGCACATGGCGTTGACCTGCTAATTATGTATCGTTCTGCTAATTAAACTGAATCTCCTCATGCGTTATGTGCATAATGAAGATTTAACGAGGCCATGCAAGAAAGCATTTTGCATTGCGCCTTAGCGTTGTATAGACGTACTGTTTATTGACTACACTGAGCAAGAAAATTTTGATATTTTATTACAAACAACTGTTGTTGGAGTGAGATGAATTAATGCATATATTAAAGTTTTAATGTAAATTTTAATATTTAAACTTTTAAAAAATACATAGGAATTTCGAGATGAAAATTAAAGTTACAATTGGACTTACAAATGTCAATTGACAATTTTATACCTATTGTCTGAATTTTTTAAGTAATTTCGAATAATTCAAGAATCTATAAATAAAATTAAATAAATTTTTCTGATAAAGGTGAATATACGATGTGTGGCAACAGTTGACAATTTGCCAAACACGTGAATGCTTCAACGCGAGAATAGATGCGTTCCATCTTGAAAAGAAAATCTTTATAATAATGTGTCATCCAATAAAGTAGTGCAATAAAGTAGCTCATTAAATGTGAAGTATTATATTGTTTCCTACAAAAACGATCGCTTTCAGGAATATTGCGTAATTACAATATAAATCTGTGCAATCATTTTCGCTGAAAATTTCGCATTTTGAAATCAGCATCGACTCTGCGACATCGCAAAAATAATTTGTTAATAAATTGTTCGTCTTAATTCGATAAATGTCATTGTACAAAAATAAACTAGAAGCGTTCTCTTTATTATATTATTATTACAGAGCTGTTACACAGAAAGTTATATTAAAGTTAAATGTCATCTTCTTAATATTTTTAAATAATTAAAATTAATTATTAATGTACTGACATTCTTATGATTGAAGTAATTACAAAATTGTAAAATATTGCAAGAGATGCAACACTGAAGGAAATAATCTGTATTTTTAAGCGATTAAGCTATCTAATGACAACACGTGTAGGTACCACTATTAATGATGATAGCGTTGTCAAGTGTGAGTTTTTAGATACAAGAAGGTGTTCGTTGAATATCTCAAATCTTATCTGGCTTCTTATCAAGCAGGAAGCGCCCTTCGGTTTCTATTCAACGGTAAATATTTGTCTTTTTCATCGACTATCTAAAATTATCCCTCCGAACAACTGCGGCTGTGCATCGGCAATTGCGAGTTCTGTTTACGCGGCTACATCCGTACTATTGCGCGCGATTTGTTTGCAGACTATAAGGCGAGAGTGAATCGGATTTCACGCGCAGGATGTTCACGGCTGTCGTAGTGGGCCATTCGTGGTGATTCGACCGAACGACGACATCGATGAGGGCGGAAGACGAGCATCCAATTTGGATTTCCGCGAAGTGCATTCGCGTGCGATTTGTCGTGTTTAAATGAGGACAAAAACCGAGAAAATCGTCCGTGGATCCTTGGCCAACGATCCAAGAGTGACAAACTCACTTGCAAGCCAATTTGTTTTCTTCCGTTTATGTCACGAAAAATTGCAGTTTTCCAGCAATTCTCGCAGAATATAAATAATATCAAAGTAGTATAAGAGCAATACATTACTAGCCAAGACAAATTAATGAGTTACAATTATTCTAAATTTATCACTGTTAAAAAAGAATTTGCTTGCAAATATTGATAATTTTATGTTTACAATTAATCCGTGACATGTGAAAGAACAAGATAATTAATTACTCACATTGTATATAACAATTAAAATTAATCGCTTATAGCATCAGGTAATTAAGTTAATTAGTCATGGTAAATTAAAACCGCCGCACATGTAACATCACTGTGTGCTCTCAGGAAAGGCGAACAAAGAGCCAGTGATTAATTTACATTGTTTCGACGAGAGTTATGCATATTTTACGCGTAAATATGGCACGAATTTAAATTCCCGTGAGATGAAAACTCGGGATTTTTGGCTGCTCTAGCGGACCAGGTGATATTCGGGAGAGTAAGTAACAACATAATAAGAAAGAAAAAGAATGCGGAGAGAGGCAAGCACAGTGGTGAGAGATTTGCGTTGCGTAGGTGTTTTGGCTCAACTCTTTTGGAGATTCGAGCGAGAGGATGACATTGCACACGATACAACGACGTTCCGAATGCGAAACAGAATATTAGCAGACGGACGATTACGCTCCGTGCATTCTTTTACTGTAATTATAATTCTCAAATATAATATTCTAAATAAATATCCAATTGTGAATAAGTATTAGATATATATATAT
The DNA here is from genome assembly GCF_001594115.1 of Trachymyrmex septentrionalis. Taxonomy (NCBI): domain Eukaryota; kingdom Metazoa; phylum Arthropoda; class Insecta; order Hymenoptera; family Formicidae; genus Trachymyrmex; species Trachymyrmex septentrionalis. The sequence goes on along the minus strand of NW_017305800.1, from coordinate 1,050,643 downwards.
ATATATATATATATTGTATATATATTTATTACACAAATCTTTAATTTATAGATAGTCCCCGATTCTTCGCAATTTCAGATACCAAACGGAAATGACTTAATTTGAGAATAATCATAATTAATTTTTATAATTAATTTACATCGAGAATAAAAATGTTACATTTTTGAAAAATTGACGCATAAACTCATCAATTTTTAATATCACTTATGGTACTATATTATATATAGAATTTGCGACAAATGATATCGAAATAATACGTAAGGAGGATAACGCGGATACTTTGCGAAAGATCGAGTCGTGCGTGTGGCGAACGGTAGCGAAAGAGAGGAGAAGAAAAAAAGTCTCAGCGACTCGACGAGACGCCACGGTGAGAAATAAAAGCGATATTTTTATATCCACGGGAGTAAGCTCGGTGGCGCGCGTCCGCCACCGGGCCTCAGCCTCTATTAATATCCATGGACTGGGCTTCCTCTCTCAGGCATTCGTAGCAAACTCTCTTTGCACGAGCAGCAACGGCGTGATGTGATTGGCCGCCGGAGGAATGAAATTTCCTCAAAAAAAATTCAGTCAGTCGCAATTTGGAAAAAAGATCATTGTCAGTACATATCTAAGATATGAATATCATAGCGAATTCGATCTACTTACATTACTCTAGAATAGTGCATACTAAAAACTGCGCGAGATTTACAAAATTAAATATACATAAACATTTTAAATGATTAGATATCTAATAATGATATCGATACGTTATTTAAGAGAATATACATATATTATTTTATTGTTAAAGTTGATTATATGATGAATGCCGCTGCATTTAAATACTTTATAAAACAGCTTTTATTAAGCAGTAAACTAGTGCGGTACGAATTTATCAGAATTATCATGAGAAATAATATTCTCATGATAATAAATCAGACGAAAGAAAGATGATTGATAACAACGGTGCGTGTGTTAATATCATATAGGAATCGAATTATAAGAGATTCTTTTATTAGAATTAACGGATAATATTGTCTTGCAAATAAGTGACAAGTAATGTAGAAGAATTGACAATAAATATTAAATTAATTAATTGTGTCGAATCATCTAAACCGAACAAAGTGCTTCTGAAAAAATTAGTAGAAGCAACTAACAAATCGGTGAAAAACTCAGCGTGTGAAATTGTATCTTGATGACGAAACCGAAGATTTCAGTGCACTGTTGTCGTAAATGTCGATTCGATTTCGAGAATGGAGAGAAGATAGTGGGAGGCGGTCGTGGGAGACTTGCCAAAAGTCGTGGCAGAAATCGGTCTTCTCCCATTTGTTTGTCGTGGCCATACCACCTCGTGAATCCATTGGTAACGCGACACCCCCATCGCGTCGGCGGTTGTGTCACGATTACGGCGGATAGTCGAACTCTGCGTTGAACTATATATACATTTGCAAATCCGCGTCGTAGAAAAGCAGAACCGCCTGATATCGGGCGCCACATGTCTTCGTTGCGCGCGTAAACATTTGTTCGATTTTACTTAGTATTACTAAAAGCATGCGAAGGCATTGCCTGAACTTTCAAATTAAACTACTGCCAATCCAAACCAAATTCGAAAGCTGATTATATTTTTCAACACGTGCGTTTACAAAGTTTCTAAGTTTTTTTTTTGTATTTAAATTTATAACAAATTTCTGTTTTTTCATCAATTCCAAATATTTGGTATATTGAATCAATAAAATATTTTATTCAGTTCAAAATTCTTCCTTGAAAAGAGAATGCGATAAAAATCCTCACGTTTTTAGGGCACAAAATTTAATCAAAGTTAATAAAAAAAAAATCTCATAAAAAATTATATAGAAAATTGGGACTCGCTTGGCACATAATTTCATCTTGTCAATGATTCAACTAGGTGAATAATGAGCAGAAGAATTCACACATCTAAGCGCAATTCAACGATGCAATCTGAGATGAAATCATCGCCGTATTTATGCTGAGTTGAGTTTATGTTAAAACGCACGTGACAAACGTCATCATTCGTCACTTTTACGGACGGTTTTTGACATGAGCTCATCATGCGCCGGAATTCCTGAAGTTATCAGAATTCATTCATCAGACATGAATCATCCAGGCACCGAAACGTACCTTCGCGTCCGCGTATACTCTTCCTTTCGCTGCGGTCGGCGACACGTATACAAATATTAGCTTAAATGCTTTGAGGAACCTCGACGGTCTGATGAATCAAGAGAGTGACTGAAAACGTTTTCAGTATTTTTTTTTTTTTCCATGGTAGTCGAGTAACTCACCCGCGCTTACGCCCAAACAAACACTTGCGCCGTATTTGCGAAAACTGATCTGCTCCCTGCTTCGCGAAATAATCGCAAATGGATTCGTTCAGCTTGTAACGGAAACATTTTCGTTCTCCGAAACTGCAATATCCCATTTTCAAGCTCTACTTTCCTCTAAAAACAATTTAGGAGATATAGAACATTTGAGAGCGATTACTAATAATGGGTGTTTTCCAACAATGTACACAGGTGACACAGTGTAACAATGTGTCTTACACAAAGTGTAAGTTCAACTATGACACAGTGTTACACTGCTCGACACAGTAAAAAGCTAAGTACGAGCGTGTAAAATATGTCAATGTTACCAACTTGTCACAAAATTATTTGGTAGCCGTACTTATTTTGCAATAAAACCTTCAAAAATCGACAATTCTGAAAAAATTATAACTTAAGTTTAAATAAAAATGATAAATCTATTATTGATACTCTAAATATAATTATAAGAATATAATGGAAGATTGCAATGCATTCTGGTGATTACACTATGAAACTAAACTGCGTTCCCACAAGTACTTTACACAATGGAACAAGTGTAACGTGTCTCTATATCCTAGCTGGAAAACAGCTATTACTATGGAAGAGAAAAGAATGTTATTTTAAAGAAAAATTAAATTAAAGAGATTAAGGCTAGGTTGTTCCACCTTTCGGTAAACTTAACTCATTGTCTTACTCTCTTACTCTTTTATATTTTATTCTTACTCTTCTGTTTATCTAATAGTAAATAATCACATAGTTTATCTAAAGATGGAACAACCGGTCCTAAACGAAATTAATTCTGCTTCAATCAATATCGGTTTCTGAACCTTTCTCGAGTGTCACACGCATTTGGCACTGATCTCGAACGCATTCTGACAGTACACTCCTCTACAATCCTTTGTGATTCCTCTCAACTGTCTCCTTCATGTCATGCCGATTCATACGCATCTCTGAGAATCGATTTTACTTTCATGGTCTCGTTGACCTCCGTTTCCTCATTTTGTCTCGTGACACTTGGTATTCCATGTGTGATCATTATCGCAATTCTGAGATTATTCTCAATTTCAAATCTTTGCGTATTAATATGCATCTCTATATGAGAATTAAACTTAAAATAAAAAAATCAGAATAATCTAAGAAATCTTTTAGAGTAATATTTATTTTAAGTATCTCGCATAGATCAACATCATCGATATTTAGCACTTTGCAAATAAAACCATATGATTTTTCGCGCATTGTATACGAATATGCATTCGTCTGTTGTTATATTTTACGGTAATAATAACGAACAGCTTGTTTGAAGAGATAAGAGCAATATGCGTGTGCGCGGTCGACCGTGCGCCGATAATTTCGGTCTGACGTTAAGCTAGTCACACAGACTTTCCGTAACAATAACCGTAAACGTAACGTAGGTTTTCGACCAATCGCGTTGCTCGATTCGGTCATCCATAACTGTAATCATAAAAATCGATAACAAGATTGGTCGAAAATCTTACTATTACTGTTACGGAAAGTGTGTGCGGCTAGCTTTACTGTCTATTTCTTCTACCGACAAGAGCCGGCGAAGGCATTTTGCTTAATTTCTCTTCGATATTTATTTCGTCATCGCCGCATCGATATATTCGACCTCGAAGCGAAATGACTCAAGCAATAACAAAGGTCGGAAAACTTATTCCGTCTCTTTCCGCATTTAAATTTATCTTCATAATAGAGAAGTATTAATATAAAATATATTTCAATAAAATCATTTTTTTGCTTATATAATTCTAGGAAATATCTATGATTTAAAAAAATATACTTTTATTATATTTAATCTACTTCTTAAATACATATCTTATGTATATATGTATGTATATATATATATAATTAAAATGAAAAAAAATTTAATACTGCAAACATTTACATCTACTGTCATAATATTATTATATGTTGACGCGTCAACGAAATTTTGCAAAATAATAAAATGTTAAAACATAAATCATAGAAACTGAAACGTATGACAATAATAATAAAACATTAACAAATAGTTAAATTTAAAAGTGAAATATTCTCATATCAATTGCAATTTAGAAGTGGGCTAAAAATGCGTACGTTTCAGAGTTTCTCTCGATGCATCGACAAAGGAAACCACTGTGTGCAGAAAAATGTGAAACGCGTCTCGCGTTTCTGCACGTTTTGCCGGTATAAAATGCAACTGGTTCGCACGAATGCGTTCCCTGTCGGCGCGGCGTTTTTGAGGATATTGCACGTATGAACGAGCCTTAACAGTCCTCGTCCTAAGCTTAAGTGAGACAGAGAAAGTAAAGGAGAGACAGAGAGAGAGAGAGAAAGATGGAGAAAAAAGAACAGATGCATTCCAACATGGGAAGGTGGGATGGATCCGTCTCTGATAACCCGCCCATTGGAATGCATACCTCGTACACCTTGGTGTATTCTCCCTCTCAGTTTCACTACACATCAGTGCATCTACCTTCACATACACACACAGATACACACACACACATACACACATACATATCGCGCATATTCGGCAGTTATTTTTAGAGCAATTTTAACAGGCGGACATGTGGTAATGTTTAGGATGCAATAACTGACATCCGAGAATTTATTCGTCGGGTAAATCGCGAGATCAAATATGTGGCATTGATTACAATATAATTGTTCAATTATGTGTGTGTGTGTAATTTTCCAATATCAAATAAAAGAGGTGCAAAACGCACTGTGAATATGAAAATTTATGTGAAAGCGAATTTAATTCGTTATATTACTTATATTTTATTATTTGCATCTATTAGAAGACAAAGAATAAAAATATATTGCAATTTATCTTATCAACATTGCAATATTTCCTTTAAAGAATGAGTGGGAAAAAAATTAATCAAAACCGTACACAAAAAAGAATTCTGCACGAAAAGAACGATTTTGCTGAAAGATCTAAAATTTTGCTGGGATCTAAAAATAATTTTGTTGAACCATCAAAATAATTGTATTAGAAATTGAAAAATAATGCGCAAGGCTGCAAAAAAGTTTTGATATTCTAGCAACCAGTTTTTGTATTTCCAACAAAATTATTTTCAGTATCCAGCAAAATTTTATATCTTTCAGCAAAATCATTTTCCATGTGAAATAAAAAAATATCCGTTCACATTATAATCATGAATCAATTTACAAATTCAAGACATACTTGTAGAACAATTTGTTTTAATTCCCTTTAATTCGTTAATTCTCAGAATGGAAAACGAGAGATGTCGCGAGTAATTTCTCGATTCTTTGCGAACTACGTTTCGCGGAAACGATCGTTGCAGCACGCCCGAAGACATTCCTGCGCGCGTTCATTCATCGACTCTCGCATTGACGCCGCAATTACCCGCTGAATGGAAACGATTGCGGCCGTGGACGTGTCGCGTGCATCGGAACGAGCTTTTGATACACCTTGATGCATTCTACTTCTCGGCTGCTGCCACGATTTGATTGCGAATGTACGTAACGACCGCAACGTGTTCGAGGAGGTTATTTTTAGACCGGTCCAAGACTATTTTTAGAAGCGGCCTGCCCACCGGCAGCTTAACCCTGACTTACGTCCCTATGTCTTCGTGGACATCGCAGGGACACCGCGAAGATCGGTGGACCATTAAGCGCATCAGCCGAAAGACATGCGGTCGCCAGAAAATGAGCAATGCACGAAACACGCGGCATACTTTCCGGCCACATTTAAATTTTTGACATTCAATCCCTCGTCACTAAAGCATGCTGCTCGTTTATCATGACTGTTATAAATATTACGATACATTATGATTATTATTCATTAATGATAACAGCGAAAGATAAAACTAATTTTTTATTATTCACGGACATTTGAACGACATAAAATTGTACTTTGTTAAGTCATATTATATCGTCTTACTTCGATTAAACACTCATCAAATAAACAGCAATGATGTTTGGAAAGTGTAGTACACGTACCTATAGAGAATATCATGATCGTAAAGATCTTAACCGTGAAGATCGTTTCAGAGTTGTGTGCTTTAGACTATCGGAGTTTATCGAAATCGAAGACGAGGCTGAACAGTAAAACTAGGTATTACGATCACACAGGGCGATGACGCAAGCTTTCGAGCTTCTATTTGCGGCAACTACAGATCAAACTATTCTCTCAAGCTCATGTTCTGATTTCGCACTGATGTGAAGTTCTGCGTATGTATGTCGAAAGGAGTGGAAATCTTGAGATTAAATAGCGAATTTTAAGATAAAGAGAATCTAATCTTAAAGAGATCTCAGAGAAATCTTAACTTTAATGAGAAAGATTAATGAAAATCCGAGAAAGTAACAGATGAGATTTTTAACTACAGCATGTATAGACGCCTATATATTTTCGAAAGTGGCATTTTTATGACCCTTCCATTTCTTTCCATTAGACCGTTCCAGTAGCGCGTTCCTTATAGAAATAAAAAAGTTCCGCATTTTTTTTTAAACCAAAATTAAAAAAGTAACAGCTGGAACTGTGTTTAAAAATGATTGTAGAGCATAAAATTCTGCTAGAACTAATGAAAAATGTTGAAATTGCAATAAGTTATCAGCACGACACTTCTTTCAAGTGCCGTGGTATCTACATTTAAAGTCTATTAAAATTGATAATTGTTGGAATTTTGTTTTTTCAAATTATATACATACATACATACATACATACATACATACATACATACATACATACATACATATATATTATATATATATATATATATATATATAGATATATATTCTTGATCTCGATCTAAATTTTAAAAGAAACATTGCAAATTTATCGGAAGCGTAGTGCCTCATAAATAAATCATGCAAGGACACTTTTATGAATCTTCTTAGTATCTATTCATTAAACTGTTCACTAAAATAATGATTTTGAAAATACTAATATATACGATTTGCAAATAAAAATAGTAATAAAAATTCGCTTACATAATTTTCTTCATTCGTTATCATATTTATGATTTATAGAATGCAAAATATATATCGTGTCATATGTATTTCCAACTGTCTACGAAGTGACCCACTTTTCGAGAAGGAGGTGAACGAAATAAACTCTATTTCATTGGAATATTTTACGGGAAGATGATTGCTCCAGTCGTGCGACTAATAAAAATAACGACGATATATTATGACACATATATTTATAGAGAGAAAAAGAGCTGGAGGCCACCTTCGTACGATTGCTTACAATTAGGTCGAAGTCTATTAATTATTTCCGATGCTCTGCCAGAATATCGAAGAATTATGACCGACTCAATAACGAATCGTTCGCGTGTATCTTCCTTCACTACTCGGTTATTGTATCTGTCGCATGCAATGAATAATACATTTTTATCCGATGATTAACTATCTAAATTAATTGAACGTGATCTTACAAAATCAATGAGTGATTTGTAAAAATACGAAAAAATATTACGATGCATTTTAATTTAGTAAAATAATTTAAAAAAATTATCGATTGTCATTTCAAATTATTTTCCTAAAAAATATATTTTCAATATCCTATTCAAAATTTAATATTTGCATTGTTATTTTCAATTTTCTACACATAAAATATTAAAATTATACCACTTGTACAAAGCATCCGATAAACTAATTAAATAAAGTCAACATTAGGTGAGGCTTCATATTTTTGTATTTTTATATCAATAATATTCAATAAGCTCACATAAATTCTTCGCTAATTTTTTATCCGTGATTATATTAATCGACACACAGAAAAATCTTTGTTAATATTGCCCTCATCATTATCGAGCCAAGTTCGTAATTAGCACGCTCGATAAAAACGCCGACGGAAGATCGTTCACAAAAAGGACCGCTTGATTTTTTAATTTGGGCGTTCTTCTGTTTTCTCTCAACTTTCTTCACCCCATCCCCTTTTTGTCTCCCCGCCCCTTGACAACAACACTGTCTCTAACGTGAATGGATGCACAGTGTCCGACATTCGAAGCGTAATGACGCGCGTGCACTTAAATATAGTGGCTCTGGAGTCTGGATTCTGGAGAAGAGAAGAAAGTTTCAGCGACGTGCCTCATAAAAATAAACCGGAGATTCGAGACAGGAGTTTTAAAAGTTGCAGCTGATCAAGTCCTTCTTTTATTATATTTTCAGATTAACACTGCACTCTAAAGTGAATTTAATACTAAGCGGTATCTATATGTAATTCTCACCGTGTGAGTGTTAATATTAACACCAGGTTAATATTAATACTAATAGTGAGAATTATATAGACATCGCATAGTGTTAAATCCATATTAATTCATACTAATATTTTTTAAAGTGCGTCTACTTGGCTAATGTATAAAAGATATAGTTGTCATCGGAAACAATGTAATGATAATTTGTTAATTCAGATTTTTCTCGGCATAAATACGAGTCTGCTTTAATTGCAGGTTAACAGTGGTTCTCCGGCGGAAGCTGCCGGTCTTAAAGCTGGCGATGCGGTTATTAGAGTCAACACCACTGACATGTACAATTTGAGGCACAAGGACGCGCAGGATGTCATAGTCAAGGCCGGAAATAATTTCGAAATAACTGTCCAAAGGTAAGACGCTGAGCATAATAAAGTACTTGATAAACGAATGATTCAATATTTAACACTTCTATCTTCAAATTCAATATCTAACACTTGATAAACGAATGATTCAATATTTAAAAATATACTTCAACGATCTCAGCTTGACTTACGTCAAACATTAACGTCTAATCAACATTATTGCGTTAATCAGTAAAAATATCACGTCATTCATTATTCTAAAATGCTTCATAATTATAAAAGCATCACTAATCATATAAAAAAAGCGGCTTCAATTAAATTAGCTGAAACTGTAATATTTTGTAAATTATGAAATGCTGTTTAAAAGTCTCCATACATACAACTATAAAAAGAACAGATTTTAATGCAACACACGTCATTTGAAGGCTGCTATTTTATAGATTTAATGAAAATACTTTTATCTACTAAACTATTTATTTTTCAATAACTATAACCTTAATACTTTAATAAGATTTTTATTAAGACCGACATGAAATTAAATACTTAAGTATAAGCATATTCAAGCCTATGACGGTCAAAGCTAGATCTTCTAAATACCTAAATAATTCACAGTGAATTATCCTATATGTATATACATATATTTTTGTAGTTATTCAAACTGCGCGCCAAAATTTTTCCGGACTTTATCAAACGTAATTAAACTACTACAATAATATCACAAGTTAAATTAAATTGACAAGCAAATTCTCAATCTTCAATCCGATATCATATTATAAGGGTGTTAATGTGCTGAAAAACTTTAAATAAATTTATTGCGAAAAATATTATCTTGGCCCGGACTTGAACCCGGATCTCTTGTATTCTTGTACGAGTGTGCTAAGCTATTAGACCACCGAGGGCCTCACAATTTAATTTAACTTATGATATTATTGCAGTAGTTTAATTGCGTTTGATAAAGTCCGGAAAAATTTCGGCGTGCAGTTTAAATAACTACAAAAATATGTTATATATGCATGTACATATATAGAATATAGATAATTCACTGTAAATTATTTACTTTTAAAAAAAATTATGCAATGTACAGTATGCAACTACATATCTTCTTTGAGAAAACAATTATGTATTTTCTTTCATCAATTGATCCTCTTTATTATTTTGTGTATGAAAGTATTAAGGTACAGTTAGCAAAAAATGTATAATTTATTAGATAAAGATACTTTCCGATTATATTCAAAATCGCAACTTTCAAATAGAACTACAGCAAAATCTATCCATTTCATGGTTGTGCCTATGGAGATTTTTAAAAAGCATTTTATATTCTATAAAGTATCTAATTTAATTAAAATCATTTTTTGCATATGATTAGTACAAAGTCCTCTTTAAGATTCTTATAAAAAATAAAAAAACCAATCTCTATTTATACATAAAATCCCGGCTTTTAAAAAATTGTTTAATTTTTTGCATTCTGAACAAATGTACGTTATTTTCGTAATAGGAATGTTATATGCTTTTATTTAAAAAATTGCGACCGATATATAATTCGAAGCCCACCGCTGTGTTTTAACGGGCGATAAATAATCATTACAGAGGCGGCAGTACCTGGAAACCGCATGTGACGCCTGCAACCACAAGTTTACCGTCTCCGATGCACACCGCACCCGCGGGTAACATCACGCCAGTCACAAAGACTTCTTTGGCAGCGAAAAAACAGGACGGACCTCTCATCGGCAGCGGACACAATTTCAGCCCCAAGCCATTCGTTAGTATCGACCGTTAATCCGCGTCTGTCCGTTTTTGTTGCACTGATTCTGCAACAAAAACACGAAAGGCAGTTAGTTATTTTTCTACACCGGAACGTAATAATTTTCAGCTGAACGGCACCGGCGACGGTCCAATTAAGTCCATCGTGAACAAACAGTATAACAGCCCCGTGGGGATCTACAGTGAGGAAACAATCGCGGAGACACTGTCCGCTCAAGCGGAGGTCCTTGCCGGAGGTGTCCTTGGGTAAAATCGCGAAACTGGATTGAAGAGGGGAATAATTAATGATGGGATTAAAATCTTTGTTTTCTAAAATTATTTTTAGATTGAAATTACACGATTAAGAGATCAAATTTTATCATTATCAAAAAATGTTCTTGCGAGTATTAATTGAATAATACTGAAAGAGTATATTTCACAGTTACTCTCTTCAATAAATGTTATTAATCAGTTAATTTTGCTGATTAGCTTTATGAGTGTAAAAAAGATTTATTAATAAATGTAAATATTGCAGGGTAAATTTCAAAAAGAATGAGAAGAATTACAATGCTGAGAACAGCGAGGTTTTCAAAATGGTCCAAGAAGCGGATAAAGAGCCAAAGACCCCAGAACCTGGTTAGTAACATTCTACGTAATACAATTTCTGAAAAAATTGTACTCATTAATACTAATGTATGTAATTAGTTTTACTATGCAAGTACACATACACAAAAGATATACGAGATCGCTAAAGAGCGTATATTGCTCAAAATTCATGCGCATTCAAGTATATTAATATTACTTATTAAAATCATTAGTCTACGATGCAACTTAAATAACTTTCACTTTTCTTAAAAATATTGCAACATCAAACTTTTATAGTGAAATTTTTGCAAATCGAATAATTTATTTTTTATCTCCTCTATGTTACTGCAACTATAATCTCTTGATTTGCAGTATTTACATTTGGTACATAGAAGATATTTTGCAAAATTACGTAAAAAAAAAAAAAAAAATCTATTTAAAAATTATTCTACCTAAAATTTATTTATCTGAAATAATAAGTTAATTTTGAATCATTAAATAAATTTTTCTAAATTTATCTATCTAAAAAAATCGATGCGTTCTTCGGCTGGGCCAGAATTGGTTCCAGCCAACCTGTTGCATGCCGATACGATAACTTGTTTGCGAAATAGCGGAGCCAAATGTCGTGAGCGGCGTGATAACGCCATCCTCGCCCGCCCTGGCAGGACTGAGGCCCGTCCAGGCGCCGGAAACGAAGCCACAGACACCATCGACGCCGCAAACGAGTCTACCACCAGGACAGAACATTTGTGCCGAGTGCGAAAGGCTCATCGTGTAAGTTTACGTTAACTCGGGACGCGTTTTGATTTTGATTTTCAGAGGCTAGATAAGGCGAGAGGAGATAGCGCCGACAATCACGATGGTATCCTACGACAAGAATCGTTTTCCATTTGCGTATCGAATGTCGTGCGAATTTTCAGTTTCTCAGATTAGAATTTTACAATTTATGAGATTTATATCTACTTAATATCTATATTAATTTAATTCTTAGATAAATTAATTATATATGAAATAAAATCTGTAGAAGTCTCTCTTATTTAATAATTATGGTTTTAATCTGAGAATGTAGAAACTCGCATGGACCGGCGAACGCGATCGCCTTCGTTGAGCAGTCATATTTGATTCGACACTTCCCCGTTGCTGCCCAGTTGTTACGGAGCTTTTTCTCTACTTCCATGTCGTAGTTCCTTCAAGGACAGAATTTTACTCCTCGGTGAGCCACGCGGTTGGCGGAAGGGCCACTTCACCGAGGTCACCTACGCCTCTGTTTCATGCTATGGGTGGTGGTGGTGGTAGCGCACCTGCCGATAGCAGGCACTTTGTATGGATGGACGAATCGTACGGGAAGAATCGAGAACCACAACCGCAAAAGCAGGAATCTTCTGCCGGGTCGGGCTCGTCGACACCGGGCGGGGTCGTTTGTAGCAACTGCGACCGAGTGATCGTGTAACTATTTACGAGCGAGACTCTTGCCACCCTTGTGCACGAGACGGCCACGGCGGGTTTCGTTTTGACGTTTTTAAGGTGTTGACATTCGCATACCGAGAGCGATACGATGCGAAAGTTTATAGAAACTATTAACTGTGATGGTTCAGATTCTTAGAGAGAGTCTATCAATCGCAAAAGATTATTTATATTGAAAGTCGCTCACGCTTTTTTTTTTTAATTATAAAGCTAAGTTCTTGTTAATGATAAATTTGCCAAAATTATTTAAACAACAAATTATTAATAAATTTATTTCGATAAATTAAATTAAAATAAATTCATATGATGTTGTCATCATCAGCTTTTGAAAAAATTTACTTCCTATGGCTCATTCGATTACTCATCGTTTGCACATTTCGTATTTTCATTTACATATCGTAGCAATTGAATGAGCTATAGAAAGTTAATTTTTCAAAAGTTGTGGGACAAAAACTTCACAAGTTAAAAATAAATATTATACGTATATTAATAAAAATTTAAGTTGAGCTTAATAAGATATTTTTTTAATTATAATATTTTAATAGCATTAGTCTGTTTTAAATATTAATAAGTGTGAGATATATTATTTAAAATAATAATAGTAATTCGTAATTATAGAAAATAGTAAATGTAATTCGTAATCTCATCGTTCTCAGAGTTAGCGATTCATACGCCTCGTACAATCGTCAAAAGCGACGCCGTTCTGAGTTGCTCGATTGTCGTATGCTAGTATCATCTTGAAGATTCCGATTCGAAGAGAACATGTGCACATCTCTTTCCCTTCCTATTGTACTTAAATTATATACAGTTATAAAAATGTAGAGTTGTGTCATCGAATAACAATATATAATAGACATTTTATATCGGATAACAATAATCAGCTCAATAATAAACGGAATAGAGAAATTATACTATAAATAAATTATACAAATTCACGTAACAATTTCATAATTTGTAAAAATTAATTTACGCGATAAAAGAAGTGCACATTTATCTCCTTGATTATGTGTTCGAAGCACGCCTTTCTCTACCGCCACTTTTCGTCAATATCGCTTGTTCAGGAAGAGCGAGCACTTCGATCGTTATGCATTTTTGTTATCACTGTTATCTCTGGAAGAATTCTGATCATTCGAGCTTATAGCTTACAACCTACTGGAAGTCGTATCTGGGCGAGACAAAAATTTCTCACTCGCTCACAGCTTGAATGCAACCCTATCTAAATGTCTTTTTATTCTCTGCACTTTACTCTCTTAATAGCACCTTTCGCACATTTATAGCACACTGAATGACTGATAACGTATAAAAAAAAAAACTGCTTTCGATGTTGTGAATATTTTTGTGGATTTTTATTTTTGTCATATTTCTTTTAGAACAAAATCTTTTTGTGATACTTTTCTATCTCTAATTTTTTTCTATGCTCGACGAGGGAAAATAATCTTCTTTTGTACGAAAAAAATTTACAGACCGACAACATATTTTACGACCGACAAAGACATCTAAAGTTGTACTTGATTTTTCATTATTTTTTTGCAACATTATAGATGTTATGTTAAATATATTTATTTTTTTCTAAAAAACAAACTATAAGCTTGATTACTATAAAGAAATACAATATCACAAACACAATACAATCCAATTACTCTTCAAAACATTCACATATTATCATCTACCTAGTTTCGAACATTAAGTTATTTTTTACGGTGTTATATTTTTTTAGATATCCACTCCGCTACAAAAATCAACTTTAAGTACGTTTTTGTAGCTTTACTTGTTTTATCGTTCACATTCAAATATAATTTTCACGGAAATCATATATAATATAAATAATTAATTAATAGTTATTCCCGGCCTCCTTCGTCGAGGTATCGAGTTTCTTACGTCTCTTTCTCTCCTTTTTTTAGAGTGAATAGTAATAAAGTTCAAAACTCGTGGCACATCCGACTCGCCATCATCTCGTCGTTTATTGTTGTTACTCGTACATTAAAGAAAATCAATTACTGTACTGAGATGCAAAATAATCGCGTTATTAACCTACTTATTCTTCCTCAGAGGTGTCTTCGTCAGGATCAAGGACAAGAATCTCCATGTGGAATGCTTCAAGTGCTCAACCTGTGGCACGTCCCTAAAGAATGTCGGTTACTACAATATCAACAATAAATTATACTGCGATATTCACGCGAAACTCGTCGCTAGGCAAAATGCTCCGGCTGGTCTTGTACCTCTTACTATACCACCGTAAGTTATATAACATATAGTATTCGTCTTAAATGTTACACGCTTGAAAAATTTAATATAAAGTTTTATAAAAAATAAAAATAACAAATTATGATATAATATATGTGTGTATACATGTGTATATATATATATATATAACACGAGTAAAAATACAAATAAATGTATAAATAAATAATGAATAAGTTAGGATAATAATGAAATGCAAATAATTGAAAAGATATATCCTTTACGATTCGACAGAGGTGGCAAAGCACCAGCTAGTACCATTAGCGCGGCATTGGCGAGTGCACCTTTATCGCCACCCCTCAGCAATCACGGATCGTCGCCTCAACCATTCTCTGTAAGTTGCTTCATCATAATTTGATTCTCTTTACGAGGCATGGTCACGAGCGGATTTTTTCGCGCACGCATTTTCTTGCCTGTTTTGGCATGGCTTATGAAGCGAGTATTTTGTATTGAGCGTGTGGCTTTGCTGCGCGTGATTTCACGGAATTTTTTATGATCGCGAATCGGGCGAAGGTCGCAGCGAAATTTCTCGCTCATTAACGATTTCTCTCTCGAATTATATATGGGGAAAATAATGGCATAGCACTTTTAAAAGATTCAAAATTTGGAAATAATTTTAATGGAAAGAGAGTTCGTTAAAATATTCATGTATCGAATATTTAAAAATGTATCTCCGTGGTGTATTTTAAATACTAATTATGAGACAATCGCATTTATCCCTTTCACATTTTTAATCGTAATATATATAATTTAATAAAATATAATAGTATAGTATGGAAATAATTACGATGTTGAAATTTTCTTCACGATAAATGATAAAATATTTGATTATTATAATTTCACGATTATTGCACCGTTTGTCGTGTGCCACGAAAGATCTGTTTCCGACGAACGGAATGCGCGCGCTTATCTTGAGAGTTTAACAAGTGTGGTCTTTGCTTGGCACTAATCGCTTTTCCAGGCGTGCAATCGTACGAGCCCTGAGTCTGGATTTCAGCATACGTGGCGATCAACTTCGAATACGAATGGATGCATCAAGAATGGTGAATGCAACGGCGAGTCGAAAACGTTCACGAGTACAATCACCATCCAAACAGGTGGCACAGAGGTTGGCAATGTGCTCGAAAACACTCGATTTCTGCATTCGCTCATGTTAACGTACCTTTCATCGTGATTTCCTTGTGTAAATGGTCATTAAATAATTACAAAATCAAATTGACGTAATCAAGATAAAATATTGTACAGTAATTTTTCGTTATATGTTGTATAGTATATCATAAAATATTGCATTATGATATATGTATATATATTAAATTCAATATTAGCACGTCACATTTTCAATTTTGATTTTGCAATATAAAGATGCGGAATTTTTTTTATTTTTATAAAGAAATGTAAAACTTTAAAAAAAGAGAGTACTATTAGAACTGTCATTGTTTTTTTCATATTAATAAAATAATGACAGTTCCAGTAGAACTTTTCATATTTCTACAATTTCTTATAAAAATGAAAAAAAGTTCTGCATTTTTTATATTAAAAATCAAAACTGAAAATATAAAAATTATTTAAAAATCTATATATCGTCGAGAGCTCTGTTAAAAATGATTGTAGAACATAGAACTCAGTTAAAATTAATGAGAAATATCGCTTGAATTGTGATAAACTTTTTCTGCAAGG
>NW_017305800.1:1013640-1034022 GCF_001594115.1 Trachymyrmex septentrionalis | reverse complement strand
TTTTCATATTCATTGATTATATAAAACGAGAAATATATCTAAAAATTTTTCACTGATTAATACTAATAATCATCAAAGAGTCATGTATCCTAAAGCAAAAATTATTATAATATTATTAAAATGTCTTGGAATCAGTCGATTACCTAAGTATATTAATAATTATATTCGCGACTATTTCGAACTCGTGACTAATTAGTCTGTCGTAATTAGGAACGTTTCTGCCAATTTTTTTTCTCTCTCTCTCTCTCTCTCTTTCTCTCTCTCTCTCATCTTGTTTTTAATCATTCGTCCCACATGACATCGTTGTATCGTTTTGTGCAGCCCACCCGTTTTGGCACCCCGCCCGTCGATTCACCGAGCTTACGATCAGTCCAGGTAAAGTCCCAGCACGATTCGTAACGCTCTAATTGATCTCGATCGCCCTTCAAGATCGTCAGTATATAATTTATCCCATAAAAATTACTATTTGAGATATCGTTGTTTTGATTCAAACGCGGAAATGAATTCAAACTGTCATCGAAAATGTATCAAGATATCACAATTAACTAATAACATAATGACATTTCATCAGTGGAAATTGTTAATCTTAAAGCATATTTCAAGTATAGTGCATCTTGATGTCTTCTTTCTATTTTCTCTATTATCAAAAATATGAAAAACTTAAATTTCAAACTGCTAAACTATTTTTTTTTTGGACAATAAACTTTCAACTTATGAAAATCGAAATTCAAATTTGACATATAATGTAAAACGAAATGAAGTTTTAAAATAATTAATAAATGTAAACATAATATAATTGCTTTAATTTACTTAAAAGTTGGTCAAAATTATTCTATTTGTATAAAAATAACAATTTTAAATTATATAAAGACTAATGTGTGTGTAATCTTTGTACATATTTTTTTTAATTCCGTGGCTCTAAATATAAATAATAAAAATTAAAATATATAAAGTAAAATTTTTAAATGGGTGTAAAATTACCTTCATGTTATATAATATACACAAGGGTATAGCAATTAGTTATCCCAAAATTTCATAAGCTTATAATCAAATTGTGTGCAATGCAATTGCTTGCATGTGACCTCCATAGCGGAAATAACAGTTTTAAGCACGGGAGCAGTACAATGTTCCTTGAGACTTTGCGCGATATGGGTCACTGATTAACCTATCGCACTTTTGCATTAACAGGCGTTATCAAAGCAGCGAAATCTCGCATGTTCAACTATATTTGGCACTGACTACCTTTTATCTGACTACCTTTTAATCTGTTAATTCTGTAGTTGTGATTTTAATTTATACCTCGTTTCTTATATAACAAGAGAGTACTTTATTTATTTGGTTCAAGAATTATCACAATATTCTAAAGAAGAAATAATTAATGTGATATAAATTACTGTATTAAAACATTGTTTAAGTGCACAATGCTCCATTTTTATATCAAAAATTAAAACATATATATTACGATAATAGCAATTAGAGAAGAAAATTTGTAAATTTACAGGCACCAACGAGCAACAATCTCGTTGGTCCTAAGCCCTTTGGTGGATCGAGTGCTGGTTTCTCATCGAATTTGTCTCCGCCTCCGACATTGAATTCCGGAAGCAATACCTTGCCACGTCCTCAAAGCCAGACTGTGACAGGTAAGTCAATCTTATTATTATAAATATAAATAGGTATGATATAAACTTAAAGAACTGATGCAATACAGGATGACGAAAACTCGTGTATTTTTTAAGATCAGTGTTTGATAAAAAATATAAATAGATGCAAAATCCATGCTCAGATCTGTATATTTATATAATTGACGTTATGTAATATCGCTGAAAAATATTTATCTCGAGTACAAAAGAGGAATTAAGGTAATGTAAGATGACGTTAATTTTAAAGATGTGTTAAAATCTTTTCTGCGATAAATCGAAATATTTGATTGGTAAGCAACAATGGATAGATAGAGAAAGACAATCCTATCGCCTCTTTTCTTCATCATTTTTTTGATTCGGGGAACTGCGTCGATTTTACGCAGTTATTTGAGAAGTTCGAAGAAGCAATTTCATAATCGATTTAAGATAATCGTGATCTTGTCTTATACGTCCTTGCCCTAACTCTGTCTTCGATTCTTGCAAATAGGTCGGTACTCTACCCTGCCAAAGCCAAAAAGTTCGCCTTTCAGAGGTACGACGAATAGATTAGAGCCGTCGGTTGACCGAGTTTCGAGCTTTGGCTGATACGCCTCCTTTGGCTTACATTCTCATATTTTATATCGCTCTTTCTCCCTTGCACGCAGCTCGTATATACATGTATCATATTATCGATCGATCGATCATTGGTCCTCGCTGGTCTATATATTGTGATAGTCTCTTTAAATAGTGATAGAGAGAGAAAAGGAGGGACGTCTCATAGTTTTGATCGTTTCATTCTTGGCTCCTTATTATTCGTCGTTATCTCGACGACGACGGCGAACTCTGAGAGCTATGACAGTTTGTAACGACCTTTCAATATTACGATTTCATCCCTTCTTACTTTCATACTTTAACCTTCTTATTTTAAAAATTTGCACGATACACTCGAAAAATTATTCATAATAGCTGTATCTTAATTATTTTAAATATGCCATTATGAGAGAACAAGATCAAATTAGAAATCCAATATTTAATAATAATAATAATAATATTTATGTGCATTAAGAAAATGATAAATACTTTCCTTCGTAATCTTTCTTCTTTCCAATAATTTTTATATAATACTTTTTCTTTGAAAAAAATTATGTAATATATGTTTTTATAATTAATGTTTAGTTTATTATTTCAGATATAATATAATAATTTTTTATATTAAAAGTGACTTTTTTAAAGTATTATTTTCAATAAAGAAATTTTATATTATTAACTTCATCCTAGAAATATTATATTTAAGAAAACTTAGCATTAACTTTTCTGGAAAATACATAGATCGATCCCCATGTCTACTCGTGCAATTTAACCGCGTGTTATCGTGCTTTTTCTTTCCGCGTATAATCTTTCTTTTATCTTTTTTCAGCCGGTCCGTCTTTCAACCCGAAACCCAGACCCTTCTCCCTCACATTCGCATGAATCAATAGCTCTCAATGGCGCCGTCGTCGTCTTCATGCTGGCAACCGAAATGCAAACACGATCCAGATGATAAAAGTGCCAGACTATGATTTCACTATTCACGATTTTTATTTCAAGTTTTTTAATTAAATAATATGGATAAGAGAAAAGTTATCTTTAGTTATTTTGAAATATGTCTATCAGTTTAACAATATAATATTGCAATGCTTATTATATTATATTCTGATCATATTTGGAATTGTTTTTGTTTTTTCTTTTCCAAGAAAAAAATCATGAGATAGCACACATCGATTTCTACTATTTGATGACACATTTTGTATTGTCATCAATCCAGGGTGTTGAATAAATAAACGCAGATGCGAAATAAAGCACAAGTTCTTCGTAAAACGTACATCTACTTTGATTTTTTTTTACATTGTGTCACACCATTTCTTCAAAACACGCCCATAAATTGACATTTACAGCGTTTTTCTTCGCTTTGTATCAATGATCTCAAATATTCGAGGTGTATTGATGCTATAATACGCATTGTTCTCGTAGAATCTTTTTGCTACTTACAACCGGTTTGAAAGCGACGTTTAGCACACGAAGGCACACAGCTTTCACGCTGCTCTAAAAAGTATCAAGTATCGAGTGATTATCACAAGAAATGCACAGTTGTTGATTTAAATAATAATTATATATTAAAAGATCTCTTTTCACAAAAACTAAATCTTTAATTTAATACCTTATAATTCTGCTTCTTTTCTTAATTTTGCATACCGGGCTGCGCTTGTGGTCCTCTTCCGTCGAAAAAAATCATCAAATCAAATAGAATTATTTATTAATTAAATTAATATAACTCTGTCCTACTTTATAATTTTTTGAATGTTTTATTTTAGCAAAATATTTTACAAATAAAAAATTAATAATGTATTTTATAAATTATTTATAGTAAAAAAGATAAGCAAATATCTTTTATTTAAGATATATTTGCACAAATGTATAACGACAGATATAATAAATATTTTTATTATATATAAAATAAAATATCGATAGTATTATAATAAATATTATTATTTAAAAAATATTTAATTACATTTTTTCAACCACATTTCTTTATCATAATTATTAAGATGAGCAATTAAGATAAAACAAATTAGTCAGTCTCTAATTGTAAGAATTATTTATCAAGAATAAATTATTTATTGCGTTTGCATATTTAAAATTTAAAAAAAAAATATATATATATATATATACTTTTTTATATATTCGGAAAGAGACCACGGGCGCGCACGGTTCATCGTGCTTCTTACTTACTGCAAATTTCTCTGTTTTTTGTCTGTTCTTTCTAACGTACCCTGACGAATCTAATCACTTATCCTCCCGAACGTGTGTATTATACACTTTTTGTGTGTCGTGTTTTCTCTTCCCTGCAATTCCGGCGAGTTATCTTTATATTTTCGCCTACCGCCATCCCCATTTGCCATCTCAGAAACCTCCAACAGCGAGACTTACGAAAGATCCTACTATCACGAGGTCGTAGAAAACACGAAAGATCAGTCCTCCCGTTCCGGCTCCGTAAGATCCCGTCGGAGCCTCCTTTGGCCACCTCCGAAATCTATCGAAGATATTACATATCCCACTGCCAGTCCTCTATATATCAATCCGAATCCTATTCTCGATAAAAGGTGCTATCAGGTCAAAGAGAAACGCGCTAGTATTGAGGCTTGCGAGCGAGCTTTGAGCCGTAGAACCGAGAGACATCGAAGCGAAAGCATAGATCGAGAGATCGAAAGTGTATTGAGAGAAAACAATCATCAGCACGAAACTGACGTGATGGACCGGCTGAGTTGTCCTGGACAGCCAGTATATCGGCGTATCGAGCTGTGGGATACCAATAGAACCTCTCGATCGGATATGATATCCTCGAGGCCAAGTTCAACTGATAGTGTCCGAAGATCGTTGACACCCACCAGAATCGTTCAACCGATTCCGAAACCGTGGACTGCAACCGTCAGCAGCGGAGGTACCAATCTTTATCAGCAGAGTTTTGCAATATCAGCACAACAAGAACAGCCTGCAGGACAAATTTACAAGAAATTTACGCAGCGGGAAGTTTGTCGAGAACGTATATCGGGCAGCAAGGAACATCGGGAAGAACAACGAGCTTACAGAACAGAGATCTGTCGAAGGGAGCAAATCTGCCCAAAACCGCCCTTACCCATACCTAAGCAAGAGCCAACAGAGACGGTTAAAGAAATAGACACTGAGGTAACTAATCTAAGGGATGATGAGACGGATGAAGGGGAAGTTTCAAAGGGTATTCAGGGCGAACATGATTTGATCACCGAGACGGCCGAAGAGACAGTGGACGGTATGCACACGAAGCAATCGGCAACTTTTGAAAAGACTGTGGAGAGGGTATCATCGCCAGTGAAGAGATATAATGTTCCGACGATAGAGAAAGCGGAAGACAAGACGGAGTTTCAGTGTTTCGCGAGAAGAACTGAAAAATACATCGATCGAAAAGTGGAAGACACAACGGAACGAACTGTGGAGGAGTCCGCCGAGATGGTTACGTCGGCCATTGACGCTCAGCAGATGTTGGAAAAAGCAAAGCAAGAGGAAGAGGAAAGAAAGAAAGAAGAGGAAGAAGAAGAGCGAAGAAAGGAAGAAGAAGAAAGAAGAAAACGTGAGGAAGAGAAACAAAGACGTCAAGAAGAAGAAGAAAAGAGGAAACGAGAAGAGGAGGAGAAGAACAAAAAGCATGTGACTTTCAGTGCAGAGGATGAAGAGATCGAAGAAGTGCGAGAGCAGCCGCTGGGCAGAACTGTCGTACGAGAAGAACGCATCACAGAATCAGACGGATCTACTCCGGGACGTTGCAAAATCACAAAAGAGACATACGAAGAGATTACTGAAGAAGTGCTGGTTCAGGAACGCGTCAGAAAAAGAGGAGCCGTAGAAGACGAACGTAGAAAGAGCTTACGTGAGCAAGTGGAGGTTCATCAAAGTCTTCGAGATCAACAGGCGCCGGAAAGACGAAATGTTGTCGCAAGATATGGACAGCAACCTCAAGAGACCATGGAGTCGTGTAAGAAAAAGGTGCAATTCTTGAAAGAGACGGAGACGGGGCCGAAACCTCTATCTGACACGCCTGTAAAAAATTCCACACCCAAGGAGTGGAAATCCGAGATGGTGAACGCCCTGACAACTGTATCTGATCGTCCTTATACGCCGCTGAATGCCACTTCCAGCGTAAAAGAATTATATACCGAAGAAACCATCTACCTGGACCATAGATGTCGCCCTAAGACACCGCCGCCCAAAAAGGAGATCCGATCAATTTCACCTTTCCAACAAGCATTAACGATAGCGCCTGAACGATCCTACACTCCTCTGAGTCGTGAAATCGGACCAGAAGATCAACAAATTGCCACTAGATCGCAGACTCCAAGTCTTCAATTACAAAATGACGAATACTGTCCACCGTTAGGTATTTTATACGGTAAAGAGGGGAAATCTTACGCGCGAGAACAGATATATATGAAGAAAGAAGTCAAGGAATCGAGACCGCGACCTTTACCTACTCCGCCACCTGATTATCGTCTGAGAGACTCTTCAGCGTCACCTGCTGCGAGATCTCAACCAGAAATTCTCAAATCATCTAAATCTTTTACAGCTGGTCTAAAAAAGCCAGACGCCATACCGGCCTATCAGAAGAATTTAGTGGCGATGAAGAAAGGACCTGTAGAGGGTCAGCCATTCGTTCCCAGTAGAACACCTACTCCAACGCCTCGCAGATCCAAGTCACCTGCTCAAGGACCGCCCGAGCCTCCAGCGTGTTACGTAAAAACTCGAGCCCCAAGAGTTCGAGAAGATCCACCACCATCGAAACGCGGTGGAGCAGTACATTTTCCTTCGCGTAAGACCATCTCTTACCATGTAGAGGAAGATACTGATAGTGGTCACAGAAAGCAAGAATATTCTGCTTCGAGGACCGTTAACTACGACGAGAAGGAGACCAGCAGTCTCAAAGCAGGTCCAACGGAGGCACTTTACGCCCAGTTCCAGGAAACACGGTGTATGACGAGTGAAGAAACTAGCGAGCAGAAAAATACTGCGACTCACGTAAAGAAAGCGCTTCAAGTAGTCGAAGATTACGAGAAATGTCAGCAAAAAGAGATACCAGCGGTATCACCACCGCAAAAGCCGAAACCAAACACCTGTGCCATAAGTAAGGTGAGCCAAACGAAGCCCACTTTATCATGTCCTATGACAACATCTGCGCCAGTTAAACCGACCTACAGTAGCTCCACCGAAGTGCGTCACGTGCGATATGAGACTCCTTCACCGAAACCTTGTCCGGAAACAGGAGTGACCGTTCTACCTTGCAAAGCGTATTCTGATCAGGGAATCAAAGCCGGCGTCGTAGTAGTGCCCTGCGATAATTCTCAGACCTGTTCTAGATCCGGAATCTGCGTGACAGCCATGAAAGATCGATCGGTCATGTGCGTGTCGCCTTCGTTCGGTATGCGATCCGGTACCTGTGGTCAACCGTCAGGTACTTGCGGTCGCGAATCCAGTTGCGATTTCAATATCTCCGACTGTCCAAGTTCCGACATCTGCGTAACTCCGTGTGCCGACGGTTCTGTTTGCGTGGCACCTTGCAAAAAACGTGATTCAAATCAATCCAAGGCAAATCTTCCCTTCCCTCAAATCCCGCTTCCCTATGAAAAAATTCCCCCACCAGCTCCTCAATGTTCAACTCCTAGCTTCAAACCTCGCACTAACCTGAGTGGTCAGCTTGCCCGATTGACCGCCAAGAACGGCCAATCAAACGTGCCTACGGTACAGCTTTACAAACCGATCCAGACCGAACCGATTCAGACTCAGACTCTTCAGGCCCAGAATTACACCGAAGACACTTATTATCACACTCAGAGCTACCGCGAAACCCACTGCGAATCTGGCAATCATTGCCAGAACACTCAGAACCGCTGCCAAGACCAGATCCATTGTGATCCCCTTAGTGAAATCCAGAATTTAGTAGACCCACCAAATTTGTCGTCCCACCCGGATCTAGGTACTGGAATCGGTGGCCTCGGCAGCGCGGGTTCCAAGACCGGATCGTTCGCTGGTAGCAGTGCGCCCAAACGTGGACGGGGTATCCTGAATCAGGCTGTCGGAGCGGGATCGCGTATACCCCTGTGCGCTCACTGCAACTCATATGTCAGGTACTCAGGATTGTCCGGATCGATAATAATGACGATGTTTGCTACTTTCGTTGTTGCTTTTCGTATCTTGTTCTAAATATATATGTTTTATTTTTTACAAACGTTTTTTCTTTATTCGTACTCGTTTTTACATTGATGCTTGTACATATTAGTGTGGGTGTGCGTGTGAATCTGTTCTTATTTTTTAGGTGTTGTTTTTATTATTCTTAGGGGTTTTTTCCTATTTTAAATTATTCGAAGAATTTTTAAAAAAATTAAAGCAATCATATTTTTGCATCTTTCACCTGCAACTTATTCGAATTAGATTCTCTCAGGCTTATATTTTCGAACTAATTTACACAGTTATGCACTATTTTAGATAATATAAATAATGTAAAAATATGTCACTATAGATATAGTTACATATATCTAATTAAAAAAATTTTATGTCATTATATTGAAATACAATTTCAACTCTTTCTGTATTATTTAATTTTATTATGCACAATGTTATGTTTTGCAATTTTTTCAGATATCTTACAATTAAAATTTTATATTTTGTTAAACAATATTTTTTTAAACTTATTTTTTATTATATTGACAATATTGTTTGTTATATTTCTGCATTATGTTTCCGTTTATCAGAGTAATATACGAAAATTCATTGTACTTGTTTGTATCAGTAATTGTCTAAGTGATTAACATGATTTCCGTTGCATGTATTGTTGACAGCTAACGAAAAAAATACTAATCACAAGTCGAACGGCTTCACTCTAAAACCAGTGTGTTGTAAAGACGGCAAAGAGTGCATAAGGTTTGTATAAAACTTTACTTCGTAAATATCTATTAACACCTTGGTTTAAAAAAAAATATATATAAATATATTACGATATCAAATTAATTATAATATAATTATAGAGGGCCTTTCATCACCGCTTTGGGCCAAATCTGGTGCCCCGATCATTTTGTCTGCGTTAACGCCCAATGCCGTCGTCCTCTTCAAGATATCGGCTTCGTCGAGGAAAAAGGACAACTCTATTGCGAATATTGTTTCGAGAAATTTATTGCTCCTACGTGTAACAAGTGCAACACCAAAATCAAGGGCGTAAGTACAGTATTATAGGTGATTTATCGTCGACTATGATTCGATGTATTAATAATCATTTCATTTTAATGTATAGGATTGCTTGAACGCGATTGGAAAGCACTTCCACCCTGAGTGCTTCAACTGCGCTTATTGTGGCAAACTTTTCGGTAACAATCCGTTCTTCTTGGAGGAAGGATTGCCTTATTGCGAAGCTGGTTAGTATTTCCGCGATAAAATAAAAAAAATGTAAAGTGTACCACGGCGATTAAAAAATATAATAATATGCATTAAATTTAAAATACTTTTATTTAAGTTACGTTTATTTCATAAAGTTACATATTAAATTACATATTCAATTAAATATGCAAAATTATAAGTGGCAATCTTTTCCTCATTGTAGACTGGAACGAGCTGTTTACCACGAAATGCTTCGCGTGTGGATTCCCAGTCGAGGTTGGCGACCGTTGGGTGGAAGCCCTAAACAACAACTATCACAGCCAGTGCTTCAACTGCACGGTAAGTAATAATTTTTAGAAGAGCCCTGTCAACATTCTACTTTTTATTTTGTATTATTTTTACTCGTTTTTTTTAAAGCTTTATCATTTTTATCGTGCATCGAAATCTACAGAGAATCTCTAAATCTGCTAAACCGATGTAAAATTATTTTAAGATTAATATGAGCGTTTGTTTTTTTTTTTTGTTGATGTATTAGATGTGTAAGAAGAATCTCGAGGGCCAAAGCTTCTATGCGAAAGGCGGTCGTCCTTTTTGCAAAAATCACGCACGTTAAAATAATCCTCGACCATCGGATACGATCGATGGAATGAAAAGAGGAGAAAAAAATAGGGAAGAGCAAAAAAAATGAAGGAAAAGTGCAACGAAGAGAAAGAAGCATACAATGTTAATGCATCAATTACTTTATCGTGATTAATTTTTTTCTGTGTCTTCGATCAAGATCACTATAACTAACCCTTTGTTAAATCCACGAGCGATCCTTCGCATAGCTACAAAAATACAGGATTAATTAAGGGTGATTTTGACAACGAAACTTCTTTATCACTGAGTCTAATAATGAATTGCAATCAGTAATTGAGAGAAAAATGTGGCTATATTTATAGAATAGAGAGATACATCATAAAACGATATAAAAAGTAATAAGAATAGAATTTTAAAAAAACTATGGTTATCAATAATACTAAATGATTTAAATATTAAATTTTTTCAGCGTCACCAATCACCTTAATTAATTTTTTGCAATGCACACGAAATACTACTAATGTCGCGCGTCGCCCGGCTACGAGAGAGATTTATTAATTAATATTTATTATCTAGCTTAATTAAAAATGACGCAGAAGGCCATCAACCATCTCAACTCTAAAGAGTTCAATGGAGATATACATCTCCGTTTCTAATCTATAAAATTTAATAATTTATTAATCTTTCATTCATATATAATTTTCTAAAAGGTACAGTCAAAAGAAACTATATATACAGTTTCCTTTAATCAAATATTTTTTAAAAAGAGCGTTGATTCTATCATGATTTTATATATAATATGTCGCATAGCTTTCGTTAAACATTCATTTGTGCTCTTTAGAAATGACCTTGCGTCTATTAACATGCAGTCTTGTTTTTGACAATTCCGTTTACGAATATTCAATCATCATCATACTTTGCGTCATACTTCACGACATTGACGTCAACCGCGAGCGAACAGAGCAATTAATTACGTTGAGGACGTTTAATGATGTATCCTTGCATACTTTGCGGTTCCCGTTTAATAACAGGAGGCCTAATCGCGATCCTGGCAGGATTAGCGGAAAATCGTTCGCGGCAGGAAACACTGGGACGATACAACATATAACGAACGAGCCGTCGGCGGAGTCGTCTCGATCATGGATCACGCAAAGGTCATCAGAACAATTAGTATTACGTGGGCATAATTTCGTATTTCCAAGGTGCATCGGAATGTAGCGAGCGATAACAAAATCTCAAAGATAGCATTTCTTTGCTTGACAATCAACGACGGCGGTGCATCGTGATGAGAAAAAGAGAGCATAATCGTGAAAAAATAGAATAAATGATTGTAGAAGTCAGATTGAAAGTATGAATGACGAGTAAATGCGTTAATTACACATAAAGAGAGAAAATGGTTACATGGTTTCTGAGCAATCAAAATTGCATGCGATGGCAAATTGCATGCGATCAGATTTTAAACACGTACAATTCTGATATAAGATTAATGATAATAATAAAACAAATTCAAGTAATTTGACTTTATTTGCTGTTTTTTATAAGATTTGTAATTATCGAAATTTGTAATATATATTCAAAAAATAATAAGTCCAACAATAACAAATTCTATTGTGGACATATTTTAAAATAATTACAAACGCACTTTTGAAATTAAATATCACATTAAATAACGTTATTATTTATTTTTAATAATAAAAGGATTAATTTGGTTCTTAAGTCATTATTAATCAATGAGAAATGTCATAATGTTTAACAAACAGTTGAAATTTGCATACTCGGAATTATATGCTAGTCAAATGTTGAAAATTCCATTCTTAAATTTATGAACATTTTTCATATAATAACAACAAATTATTCTTAATTTATAGACGAAAGAAATATATAGGCGGAAAAAGGAGCGAATAATATTAATTTATAAGAGTCAATTCGACATATTTTGTGCATGTAGGTCGTTAAGGATTATTTGCCGAAGATACTTAATAGCTTTACTAAATCGACGACGAGCAGATATATAATCTTAGTGCATGCAAACTTCACCGTAAGTCATCCGCGAGTCTGCCGTACCCTGGAATCAGCCGATTAAAGTCGAGACTGATAACAGGTTCAACATGCATCCAGGCTTTCATTTAATCAGCCGATCGATTCGCAAGTTGGAAAAACGAAAGGCTAAAATTCGCACGGTAGGAACAACCTGCTGACAATTCTTATCTCTTTAAACTCCTAACTACTGTAATCTCTACATCAGTCTTTTGTTAAAGAGAACCCTCTCCCTAGAATTGTCATTAAATTCTTTGAAATAAATTCGTATTTTTAAATTTTTTGAAACATACATATTGTATTGTATATTAAATAATCAAAATTCGTAATTCCGAAATATATTTCATAGTTTCTAAATCTTTAAATTTTCTTAATTTTTTGAAACTATAATATTTAAGTTTATGGTTTTTTCGATGTGGACAATTATAACAATTAAATTTCTAGATCTACTTCACTACAAATATTCTAAAATCAATGAAAGAAATCTTTTCCAGGATATGACGATGCGCGGAATAAAATATTGTTGATTTCTAATTGTCGGCTCTATTTTACAAAATAAGAGACTCTAATGACAGATATTGTCATATTATTACGTTACTTCTAATATGTTACCGATTGTGCCATCTGCGTGAGCTTCTGTTATTGCGTAATTATTCTTTCTTTGTGAATGAGAAAAGAAAGAGAAAAAGAGTATATGTGCGAGAGACTTGAACAGAACTCGTTTATTTGCGTGGAACGAGTATATAGTATAATTATATAGTATGTAAGTGTTTTAAGTTGCGGGAATAATTCTGAAAAAAGGAAAGAAAGTATGGTGTGCAAAGAATTTGACTTTACCTGAACGATCGCGAATAATCTTCGACAACGAACGATCGATCGACTATCGCCGTTCGATCATCGACAATCATACAACGGCGCGGACCACGAAATTTCAACTTTTGTTTGGCTGATTATCAGCTGAGCATCGCACAAGCCTCTGTATACGTGTTACGTGTTGCTTATGAAATAAAAGAAAATATTCACTCGAGAGTTCCAAATTTCTTATCCTCTCTTTTGCTGACATTTTGGAATTGATTATTAAATTATCACAAATTTACTTGTTAGAAGACAGAATTTTAAAAAAACTTTTTTTTAATTTTTAATAATTTTATAGAAATCTGTGTGTGTGTTAACTCTTATGATTTTAAATACATTTAAACATATTTAAAATAAATTCTAAATATATAATATATGATTATCTGTTTCCATTTTTATATTGATTGTATAGATATTTATGTTTAATAAACTCTTCTACGTTGTAAGACTCTGTTACTGAATGTAAGGAGTGAAACTCGACGAGCAAAACTTAAGAATGTCAAAATTGAAACACATCCATTTCATTGTATCGAGCTTAATTCAAAAGATAATTTGATCATCTAAATTCATAGCATGCGTACATATATACTTGCTATTTCTTCTGAGTTTATTTATCGAAACGCATGTAAAAAGTTCTCAAGATTCTCTTATAAAGTCAGTTGAAGCAAATTTTACGGGAGATTTGCGTGTACAATGAGATATATAATAAAAATCCAGTAAGATTATAAGACGTACAAACAACCGTAATTATTTACGAGTGTTATTTACAACTGGGGCTTAGTATTTTAATAACTCAGAGTATTGATTATGTCATGAAATAGACTGAGAAACGGCGAAAAACCACGAGCATATCACAACGTCAACTATTTCCTACATTTATCGACGATTTCAAGAGAGATCGGAATAAGATCTTCAATAAGAATGATCAAACCAATTCAGATTTTTCAATCAAAGTTGCTACTCTTTGTTTTATCGATTTATCATTAATACGATCACGCGGTATCTGTCTTCGAAAGAGACTGATGGAAGACAGTCTTCTGCTTCTTCAGAAGTTAAATATTTTAGAATATTTCATAAATAAAAAGAGTTAAATATTAAAAACTTTCTAATAGACTTTTATAAAAGATTAATTTGAGACAACAATACACTTCGATAAAAAAAACGTATCGACATAAAGCAGAAGAAAATAAGACAAGTTAGAATCACTAAATTTTATATAAAAAAAAATATCGAAATATCAAAGATATGCAAATTTCATATCATATATTTGCAAATATCGAGACTTTTATCCGAAGTTTTTGAGTGATTTTTTAAATATAGAAATATCTTACAATTTTATTCCTTCTTGTCGTTGTATATTTTTGTAACTAAAATCCTTGTCTTTTTTCTTATCTGCTTCGATTCTAAATATAATATCAAATATTCTAGTGCCTAACTACTCCTTTGCACGGATGATTGCGGTAAAAAAAGTATCCGGCGAGGAATTTAATTTAACGCGAGACATTTGACATTTGATGTGAAGTCGAATTGCGACGTCAGTTACGTTCGTCCTTTCGAACTTTTGTCGATTTTCCTATACCTGAGATATACACAGTCCTCATCTTTAAGTACAACCACCTAATCCGCAATTGTGTCCTTCACACATCCATTGGTCGTCAGTGAGTCCTAATTGATCGTCAAGCACAATCAATATAACGATATCGCACATCGTTCCGCAGTGATAAAAACTTTTTCACGAAATTTGGATAATCGAACGTCCTAATTAAACGTAATTACCGAAACTACAATATTTTTTCACGAACTCTAATTATTCCCGCATTTATCGTCGCGTGACATCTGAATGTTCTTTTATCTCTGTCAGAATCTTTGCAAACATCGATTATAATTATCCCTCATTAAAAATGCGTCGACCATTAAAAGAGAGTTTAAAAGCACGCGGAAATGCTACAGAAAAGTTCAATCTCGCGTTTGAGCTGAAACAGTTGAAACTATCTCTAAAGTCTAAAATACTCGTTGGAAACAGGGTTGGATTAAGTATTTTGTAGATCTGTCAGATACTCTAAATTAATTATAAATATTAATAATTAAAATTGTATACATCTAATATGAAAAACTTAAGGATATTTCCGAAATTTCTAAAATTCCCTTTAAAAATATTTTACTTTTTCAAACTATAATTTCATTACGTCGTTCTGATAATATTTTATTGATATTAATATTTTACTATTATATCCACTTTGTTCAATTTTAGAGACAAGATACTCAAAAGTCGAATAATTTGATAATTGTCGGAAAGTATTCAATTTAATATTACGCTATATTATTCTGATTTCAATGTAATACTATATTTCAATTGAAGAAGTCTAGAGCTTTATTAGTTGCCACGTGCAGCCATCCCTGTACCTTGACGGGAAAGAACGACAGTGCCCGTCGCGTGCTTCTAATAACCTTCCATAAATTCGAATTATCTAAATTCTCTCGGATCCTTCCACAACGAGCTGTTTCTGACCGCCTATTACATATCTTACAACCGACATTCTCATCTAGCGGCCTTGTCGTCCCTTGCGGCAATCGCGGTGGAAAGCGCATAAAAGCTGCAAGCGGCTCACAGCGGTAGCCTGCGCACCTGCGAATCAGCCGAAAGCGATTGCGTAGACCGGAACGTGGCCGCGTACCAGTGAGAACCGAGATCCCGCCTTGTCTACACTAACCATCTCAGCGAGAAACTTCGCGGGGAAAAAATAAGCTTCGATGTATCGAAACTACGAACGATTCTCGATTCACCAAGTCAAAATGGTAGCAGAATTGGCAGTAAATTTATTTACATCTGTTACCTCTGCGTAAGTTCTTTATAAATGTTAACAAATAAAATTACAATTCATGGAAAATAATAATATTAATCTTAAATATAACTTTTGCATTTTATATCTTATATGATATAATTTATTAGCATTTAGATGTACAACAAATTGTGACCTTCAGTACATTTATGTATTATGTGTAATAATTGATTTCTACAAATTTATAAATAATGTAATATAATTATTCATTTTTGCAGATAACTCTCTATATATATAAGGATTGGAATTATTGACAAAATGTTTATCATCTGTAAAGGTAAGATTTCTCTTATATATTACCTTCTATTTTGCTTATACTATAAGAGTTGAACGGTAGACACAACACACATGGTGTCGTCCACGATATATACACGTTTTATATTTCAAAATATCCTTGACATTGGAGAATACTTGGTACATCTATACGACACACAAGCCAAGCAAGCATATTAATAGAAACACAGCGTTATGAATTTATAATTAATATCGATAAATTATTCCACGCTTAATTTTTTTAATTCGTTATTTTCAATACGTAATATAAAAACAAATCCACATTGATTATCTCTAATATAGAAATTTGTATTTTCAACAAAATTATTATATTTATTTAATTTTGTATTATTTATTAAAAAGTATAAGATAATATTTATTGAATTTTTTCGATAAAAACAGTTATTATCACATTTGCATATTTTGTTTTATTACGAGCTCTGTAGTGAAGAAGATATGAAATTAAATTCTTTTATATTTTGATAAAAGAAAACAACGGTTTTAGCTACGAGTGCTATTTCGAAACAATAAAAGTGATAGCGTAATTAGCTCATCAATGCGTTTGCTAACAGAAAATATTTAATTTAATTCTTCTTTTTCTTAGATTACATGTTATAGTGAGCTTCTTAAATGTAATGCAATATCAACGTAACTGAACCGGAAGTTCGTTGTATCTCAAAAAGAATATGATGCTTCGGTATGGCAGTAAAATGCATGGAAGGGCCTTTTGTGTTCAGACTAAATGACAACGGTACCGGACCGCATCTACTTGTACAGGTATGATTGATTTAGATGAAATTCCTACAATCTCAGAAACAAACGAACGTCGATGGAGTCCTCGATAAAGCACAATTTAAATCATAGACTAATTGTAATCCGATTATAAATCTGCACGTCATTCATTCGGCGTACAAATGCCGAAATGCGATTGTACGCGTTGCCGCGCGATGGATCGCGGATAATCGATACGATTCGACGCGAAAGGTCGTCGGCTTCAACGGATAATGTAATGTAATACACCGCGGTAAACGCGGAGATAGCCCCCCTCTAGCTTTACTTTTTTTATATCCCTTAGAATTTATTCACGGCATGGTTACAAACTTAGACTTAGAAATGCCCTTGAACCAAATACTTTTCAAGGTATGCGATACATACATGCATACCTGCAACGCGCCTCTGCGTGCACTTGCCACTTTTAGACGCGATGATTAGGTAAGTGCGACATGCAATGGTAAAAAACAAAAGTAGAAAACTAAAGGACTAACAATAAGTTGGACTTCGTGAAAATTTCCGGCGCGAGATTTGTAATCTCCGTGCTATTTCATACTTTATAACTATTGGTGCTCTGTTGTATACATTACAAAAAGTGATTAACAAGTATTAAGTCCAAGTACTAAATATAGGCTCTCTTACAATTGGATTTTAATGGTTAATTCTTTCATTTGGAATGTATTTTTTTATAATAAAATTTCAAAAGAGATCATTTAATCACGAACATTGCCGTGAATTTTTTATATTCAACAATTAAATCAATAATTATCGAGAAGATAAAGTCGAATTTTTTGTAAATAAAGTCTTGCAATTTAATCTATTTAATACAATTAAATATTTATTTTTAACCGCTTATAATGTACAATTCTTACAAAAATTTAATACTGGAAGAATCTACTACTTATTTCGAATATTAAAACCACTCCTGTTCAAAATAAGTAATTTTCAAAATTAAATTAGATTTCTGTAAGAAAATTATTTCCTCAATATTTTAATTTAAAAAATAAATCCTGAAACTTTATTTGAAATTTACATTAGAAATCAAAATACACCCTTATGCAAATATTAAATTATTAAAAGAAGTGATAAGATTTGGAAAAAATATCACACATTATTCTTTTAATTGATATTATTTCTTCTTGATATTTCCTTTTAAATATATGTGTGATAGAAGAAACGCTAATAAATATACTCGTATCAATAATGTAGCGCAAAAATTAACATGTTTTGCAATTAGTCAACAGTAATAAAAATTCCATGTCAGTCGAAATAATTTTTTGCAAGTGGATTCGCTGTCACATAAATAAATTTCGCGTCTACTTTGGATTCGTGTAATTTATTAAGATGCGTTCGAAAATTCACACATTGTTATTATTTAATAAAATCTAATTTTTTTCATCCAGTTCGTTCATTTATTAAATCACTTGTTTATCTTTGATCATTAACGGAAGAAGTTAAAAAAGAGCAAAAAAATTGGGTTATTTGAGAAAGAAAGACTTAAAAAATGGAGGTTTGCCAATAATAGTGTGTAATTCGATGTGTGACTTATACGATGGTTTGCATAAATGTATGCTAAAATGAGCTACTCTGAAGCTACGAAAGTAACTCAATTGTGTTTCACACAACGTGCGATTGATCAAATTAAATGACATCCTGTATCGAGAAAATATAGACTTTCGGAATTTGCATGACGCAGGAAAATTTATACCATGTTTAAGAAATTACTTTTGTTTCTAATTCGAAAACAAAGAGACAATTAAATTATAGTAAAAATACATTTTTGAAATTCAAACTGCAAAAATAAAAATAATCATTCTCGAGTTGCCTAAGTGCTTCGTAAATCACTTTAGAGTCGAAAATAATGATAAGCTATAAAATCTTTCAAGTTTATAGCTTATAAGTGTGTAAACTCCTTGATCCTAAAAAATATGAATTTTAATGAGATGGTTCAAAAATAAATTTTTCAATTAAAAAGATGTGTCGTACATATCGATTTAATTATAATCAGAGGCCTTGGTTCGTTTTGAAACAAGCAGTCATTCCTAATGTTCTAATAACACGACAATAAATCAAGGGCGGTCGTCGCTATTTTCGTGCCTTACCCTCGAAAGTTTTGAAACTTCAGAATGCGTAGGTATCTGAAATTAAGGAATGCACTTTCGGTTGCCGAGCTGAAAGTGGTTACACTCTATCAATTTGGCCAACTATAGAAATCGATGCAACACGTCTGTATACAGCGTGTGAATTAAATAGATATCGATTATGGTATTTCGGTAACCCCTAGTATAAGCGCATATTTAGCAAGATTCTAAAATAAGTCGAGTACTCTCTATGAATTTATTTGTGAGAATATTTATATATCTAGAAATCGATTGCATCGATAAAACTATTATTTTCATCCAACGTATTTATTCTACGCGAGCAGCTTGCTTTAAAATTACGCAATTCAATTTTAAATTATTATAAATCTGTCAATGTGTGAGATAAGAATATATAAATTAACATATTGATCGCTGTCTTTTCGAAATTGTGCTTTTGACTCACACAAGAATAACGATTGCGTTTTATCATGACGTTTAAAGCGTTTCACGTTGTCGCAAATAATACAGAAAAGATTAGTTGCTTTTATTGTTGCCATCTGACAGCAGAAAAAAATGCTTGAGCACTCACGCGTATATTGAAATCTAAGACGGATTATATAAATAGTATACCTGACCCTCGGAATAAACGTCGACGTAATATCAGCCATCCTTTCGCTATCGCGGATGTTTTCTTTTGTAGGTTTGCACGGAAAGGGGATGGCGGGAGTACGCCGGTGAAAATAATGTATTCAAAGATCGATGGAATTTATGGTGGCGGTCCGGCGGTTTCCCCACATCACATTACAGGCCATTATTCCCCTGCCAGGTAATAATGCAATATCTAAGCTAAGTTTATTTTTGCGAAATCTCGAATTCTCTTCAAATCGTAAACGAACGATCAAAGGGATCGTTCTTTCAATTTTTTTTCCTGAAAAATCCTAATTTTCTTATTACATAAATTTGTGTTTTTTAAATCATTGTGATTCTCCCAAGTTTGTATACGAAAGACTTAACTTTGACTTATTAACATTTGTAATAATATTTGGCACTCTATCCATTTTTAATAATTAATTTCGTATGTTTTAATTAATTAATTATATAATTTTTTTAATTTAATATAAAATTAACTATTTATTTCACACACAATTTTTCTAATTATCTATTAGCTTAATTAAACAAAATTGCTCAAATAGTATGTTGAATTATTTTTCGAACAGTTCGTCAATCGGATACCAAAGGGAAATTCCATCTGTCGAAAGGATAAGCTTATCCGTCACTTAAAGCGCATGAAAAAAGTCCACGGTGCGATATATGATTTCAGGTATACGAAACTTTTAATTGAGCTTGCCTGCGTTAACATAAAGTTTTTCTTGTAAAAATTATTATCTTTATCAA
>NW_017305800.1:1004643-1013540 GCF_001594115.1 Trachymyrmex septentrionalis | reverse complement strand
TACGGAAATAATGTTTCGAGATCGAGACTCACCCGAACTGTGATTACTCGGATTATGCGAATACTTGCGACAATTGAATTTATTCTGTTATTTTTTATTGTACTAATGTCTGAAGAGGGCTCAAACTGGTAGCCGAAACTTGTTACTTGTAATGTATTAATTTATAGTTTTATTATTTATTATTTTTTGGCGTGATGTTTCATCGCGTTTAATACAATATATAATTTTATGTAAAAATTAAAAAATGTGGTTGACTCTTACTTCGCCCGCTGATTGAGTTTTGTTATTATGTTTTGAAAGAGTCCTTTGAATTTGTTTATTTATTTGAATAATAATTAAAAGAGTTGCAAGTTGAATGTAAGATTATCCCTGTTTGATATTTATTCATCATATTTTAGTCCCGTAGGATATAACCTGCCTTCTGAATATACAAAATTGGCCGAAGAGTGTAGTCGTTGCGAGAAAGATGATAAAGTTTGGATTTGCAAACCGGTCGGCCAAAGTCAAGGGAGAGGAATCTTTTTATTTCGCGTGAGGCTTTTAAATGGAAATCAAAATACAAATCGTATAAATTAGATAATAAATATATTTTTTCAGAAATTAAGCGACCTATCGTATGACAATGCCGCGGTTGTACAAAGATATATCGAGAATCCTTTGCTAATCGGAGGATACAAATTCGATCTTCGCCTATATGTGTGCGTACCGTCGTATCGCCCATTAACGATTTACTTGTATAAGGAAGGTCTAGCTCGTTTTGCCACTGAAAAGTTTTCCTTGGAGCGATTAGATGATCCCTTTCGACATCTCACAAATTTTTCTCTGAACAAACTGGGACCAGGTTACTC
Organism: Trachymyrmex septentrionalis; assembly: GCF_001594115.1. Lineage (NCBI taxonomy): Eukaryota > Metazoa > Arthropoda > Insecta > Hymenoptera > Formicidae > Trachymyrmex > Trachymyrmex septentrionalis. Next base: position 1,012,692 of record NW_017305800.1, on the reverse strand, counting down.
GGAAAAGAAAGAACGCATCGGTGCCGGTATTTTTATACGTTAACTACCTTCTTTATTAATATTTTTATTCTATACTGTACGCAAAAGTTAAAAGAAGATTTAAAAATAATACACAAATTTTTTTTATTTTTAGGATGCAAATGGACATTTAGACAACTGCGAAGATATTTTGAACAGTCAGGATACTTCGATTGGATTCTGTGGCAGAGAATCTCTTGCCTCGTAACTTTAACAATTTTAAGTCAAGCAGCAGGGATTCCTAAATCTTCGAATTGTTTCGAATTTTTTGGCTTCGACGTGCTAATTGACGAAAATTTAAAGCCGTGGCTCTTAGAGGTAAATAAAGTGTAATTCGAAAGAATAAAATAAAATAATTTGTGTTGTGTGTGTGTTGTGTGTGAATCAGATAAACAATTTAATAAATTCCAGGTGAACTTAAGTCCGGCTTTGAGTAACGACTGCGAAGTCGATTCAGAAGTGAAAAAACCTTTGTTGCATGATTTGTTTGATTTATTGGGTCTTCCAGTATGCAATACCGGACTCTCTCTGTTCACAATCTGGTCCTCTCCCGATCGCATCGAGCAGGATGAGGGCGAAGTGTCTTCCAAGTTCGGTCGTTCCGTGAAAAAGAGATCGAAACTCGGACGAGAAGCTGAAACTTTTCTAAATTTTTCCTCGGAGACCCAAGCCACGGTAATCGCGAGCGAATCATCTGCCTTTTATGCAATCAAAATTGCAATAATATTTTAAATTACGACAAAAAAAAAAGAAAAAATTAATTCCAAGAAAAAACAAAACATTTAAATAAAAATAATTAATACTAACATCGAGAAAGATTAATGTGTATTATAATTATAAATTAGATGTGTATTAAAATTAAAAAAAAAAAACATATCTTGCTGGTAATTGTAATTTTCTTTCAGTTGCGACAATCACCACCGGAAGTTTGTCCTACTACCTGGCCGCGCCATTATAACCAGTTGTTAATGGATAAATACATACATCGATATAAAGGAAATACGATCGAGAATCATACGTCACCGCCGATTTGGGATAATGGCAGAGATTGGAGGACTTCCTGCGTAAGAGAAGGCGGATGGATTCGTATTTGTCCGTTTATTCGAACGAAACATATGGAGAATACGGAATACACGAGACCGTCACCCAGAATTGTTGAAAATGAAATCAAGAACATGGTCCTTTCTATACAAAAGTAATAATCTTTAATCTTCGATATCTAATTCTACTTTAATTTTTACGAGCTGTCTCAAAGCTATCGAGATCGAACTTACAATATTTTTCGAAAAAATTGAAATAAGTGACAACTCCAAGTATCGAATAAAAAATTAACGCATTTAATTATGGCAATGCAAAACTATTGAAGTATAAATACGAAAAATATGTGCGACAATCTTATAATAAATTTTTCTTTCAAATAGGTATTTAAAAGCTGTAAAGGAAGTGCAGCAGAGAAACGAAAAGCTTACGGACGAGCAGTGCAATGCTCTTTTGCGAAATGCGCTTGAATTAAATACAGAAATTTGGCTGCCAGAAAAGTAAAAACCTAGAAATCTGGGTTTATTGCTCACAATGTTCAAATTTATTTTACGCTTGCTCATATAGTGTTATTTTAAGAAATATTTCATATAATATTCAATGCACATTATACTAAATGTGCAGCTTTTCATTCCATCGATCTTTACTATACATCATATTCAATATATATTTAAAAATCGTGATTATTCATCAAGCAATTAGATTCGCATTGTTAATCACATTTAGCATTAAATGTAGCCATCTTATGCTCAATTTGCAAATAAAATTATTTTATTACTATATCATTATATTAATTCAATGATAATAACAACTGCAACATTATAATTGATTCTTCAGCTATATTTCATAATTTTTTTTAACTTTGTATTGTTATAATTATTCAAATTTCTGTGAGATTATTACTATAATGATCATATTTTTACCTCTCTCTAATGAATTATTTGATTTAAACCATTAATTAATATTAAATAATTAAATTATTTACTAATATTTTTTATAATTTTATTATTATATAACAAATATTCTACACACAAGTTTAATCATTATTACAAATGATAATATTTAGCATACCAAAATGCATCATTATACGGACCCTCCATTAATGATAATAATTCAAATTTACTCACCAAGCGTTTTGTTGATCCGTATAATTATTCCTTCAACTTTCAGCGTTCGGCTAATTCTCCCCGCTTCATTTGCAACAGCTCGAATTCCCGGAAGAAACGCGACGTTCTACATACAATCATAAATACAAATTATTATTACAATCAATCGCGATATCATTAAACATGAGATACCTACTTGCTATATATGCGCGTATGATTTAAAAATATATAACAAACGATAAAATAATAAATTGCATTCGCTTACCGGTTGTGTACGTTGTTTTAACAAGTTGTGCGATCACTCGTGTGATCCCCGATTTATTCGATAAATCTTTGGCGGGCGAAAATTCGTTGTCGCGACGAAAATACGTAACAGCAGAGGATTGCAAATGCGGATAAGTACGATGTGATGATGTCCTAAACTTTCCTTCCTAATCCCGATGTAAAATCAGAACATGATCATAATTTTTTTATTAAAATTCGTGAGAACGCGTCCGCGAGTCACACTCGTTCCGTAGCTGTAACTAACATGGCCGCCGAGCATGCGCGTTGCATACTTCACGTTTCTATCTGTAAATTGAACGCACTTGAACACAACGCATTATACTCATATTATTCATACTTTTCGAATACGAATTCTATGCATTTGTATCATTTTATCATTTTTTATCTTTAACCTTTCAAATGTATCAAAAAAATTATTAAAACAGTTATATAATATGATGTCGCTCCCTCATTATAACAAGCTCAAAAAATTAATTTTTCAGGAAAAAAACTTTTCAAATAGCGGCGAAAAAATATACTCGAAATATGATTAAAATATTTTTATCATTTTCGTTTTACAATCTTTAAAAAAAACACACGTTTTGAATTGTGACGATTTTGATATTCTACAAAAATATAACAAATAATCTAGAATAATTCATCAAAAGATATAACTCAAAATATCATCAATAATTTATATTTAATCTCGATATTTATATGTTACCTTGATCAGTTAAATAACTAAATTCAATCTTTACCGAAGTCATTCGGTAATAATTCGAAAATCATATTCTTTTTTTAAGGGAACGATATATGGAATCTATAGGTACGATGTATGCATTTAATTTCCTTTTATTAGGCCTTGTTTAACAAAATGTTTCAAATGTTGAATTTGGAAATTTACGCATTTTTAAAGAGATAGGGAAAATGATGGTAATTTTGGCATTACGTTATTGTTTTTAACCATAAATTATTATAATGAAAATCATCTATAAGAGGATGGAGAGATTTACCAAGTCAATCTCGGTTTATTTCATGTTTTCTTGAAAATGTACATTTATTAATTCACTCCCTTCGCTGCTAATCTCTTGTCACGTTCTTCAGCGATCGACAGCTTCACACCCTTATCTCTTGGTAAACTTACATATGCCTTCGTGCCTTTACCAATGATGAAGACGTTATTCAACCTACGTAAACAATTTACATTATATACAGAGAACAATGCAGATTGAACTAAAAATCTCATTTTCAGTACCTCGTGGCGAAAGTATGTCCTTGAGCATCTTTTATGTGGCAAATGTCAAAAGAACCAGGATGACGCTCACGACTCACGACAGTACCAACGCGACCCAAATTCCTTCCTCCGGTAATCATGCATAAATTGCCTAACAATCAAGCAAAAGAAAATTATGCTCAATATTTTTTTCTCGTTAATATTCATATTTCTCCAATTTTATAGACAAATAATTACCAGAATCAAATCTGATGGAATCCAAAATTTTGCTAGTGGCAATGTCAAGATGAATAGTATCATTAACTTTTATAACAGGATCGGGATATCGAATTGTTCTACCGTCATGCGTAACTAAAAACGGTATTCCTTTAGGACCAGTCTGGACGCGCTTTACCTTGCACAATTTGTACTGTAAAATATAACGTCATATTATAGATACATTGTAGATACATAGTTTTTTTTTGTGCTTTTCTTGGGTAATACAGAAGGAATATACAATTCAATCTGTGACCAAAATGAAAAACTTGCTTTACTATTGGCCATCTTTTGACTATGATATTCTTGATATTGAAAATACCATAGCTTCGATAAGGCCCCTTTTTATCATTAGATAAAAAGAGTATGCAATAATTACCTTGGCTTCTTCAGCAGTAATACGATGGGTAGTAAAACGTCCTTTAACGTCGTAAATCAAGCGGAAAAATTCACCAGTTTTTTCAATTGTAATAACATCTAAAATGAATCATGATATTAATATACACTTGTTTATACCTATATCTGTACATAAGTTACAAAATATTTTTGTGCACTTCTTGGGTAATACAGAAAAAATATATAATTCAATCTGTGACCATTATGAAGAACATGCTTTATTATTGGCCATTTTTTGACTATGCTACTCTTGATATTATAAATACCACAGCTTCGATATGGCCCACTTTCATTTTATAACATAAAAATGAAAAAAGTATTATAACAGACACAGGCAATGACCCACTTAATAATACAAATGCTTTGAAATTCTTTGATTAGTCAATTAACAAAATTCTTTCTTCTAATTGATTAATCAAATGTTGCAGCATTTATAGTATTAAGCAAACGCTCACGATATCAAAATCACTCACCCATAAAACCAGCAGGATAATTGGGGTCAGTGCGAATCTTTCCATCAACCTTGATCAAACGCTGCATCACGATCTTAGTAACTTCACAATTTGTCAAGGCATACTTCAATCTATTACGAAGGAAGATAACCAAAGGGAGTGATTCCCTGAGTTTGTGTGGACCAGTAGATGGTCGAGGGGCATACACACCCCCCAATTTGTCCAACATCCATGCTTTCGGTGCATTAAGACGCTTGAGATGCTTCTTTGGACCACGAGCCTGAAAAAAAATTTTATATTATATTAAAAATATTATGAAATTAAATGTAATTAATGGCAAAAATTAATAATTATTTTAAAAAATTAATGATATAATTGAAGATGATGATTAATAAGATTTAAGTCAAACTTCAATTGGATAAACAAAAGTTCTGTAATTAAAATCACCAGATTCATCTGAATATTGATATAATATAAACAATTTTCTCATATATGCACAAAATTATTGCTTTTCTTAAACTGATACCACCATGGTTACAATTTATAGAAACAATTATAGAAAATATTTTGCTGAAAAAATTTAAATCTTATAATCACACAAAAATGCACAAATATAGAAAACAATTGTCTAAACTAAAACTTCTTAGCACAAAAATGTAAAGCTTTAGTTTACATTTGTGTGCTAAAGTAAAATTTTTAACATCATCCATGTGATTAGAATGAGAAATAACGAACGATATTCGTCGTGAAATTGAGGTTAGGTCCAAATTTAGGTTAATTGATACTTATTCCATTTACGTGAGTAAACGGAAGTAATTTTAATTTGAGTAAAAATATAGTTTTTTGTGTATTGCTATAGAATAATTTCGATGGAACCGTAACACGACAGATTTCATTAAAAAATACCAAGAGATTATCGGAAGGAAACAAAACGAAGCGGTGTGACACGTCGCAATATCACTGTCGTTTTCCAAGCACCAGAACGTATTTAATGTTTCATAAATGTACCAACCGACGCATGAAAATGTACAATACCGATTTCTTTCACGTATCAAATAGATTCGCATCGTATACGCGTGATTTAAACAGATTTTACGATCTCTTGCAAACTTACCATCTTGAACCCCTAAGCGGAAAAGACACGAGAACTCGTGTCGCGTGCTTGCATCAGAAAAATGAGAATAAACGTTGCGACGCCAATGAACTGCAAATGGACGCCAATGCAACAATATGACGACCGAGGACTACGCGACACTAGATAGAGTCCGAACAGCCAACGAAAATATCAGAAAAACGAGAATCTGATTGGCTATCGTCTTTGACTACATATATTTTAAAATTCATCAAATTTATAATTAAAATTAAAATTAAATAAGACTCCAAAAATTAAATCTATAAAGAAATATAAAGCCACTGAGAGCCGATACTGTTGTACGTGTGTAGTCAAAAATAATGTATATGTCAATTACCAATTACAAACGTTTTGACCATAGAATGAAGTTATTTTCAGTGTAATAATTATTCATCGGAATCAAAATTGACGTTGTAACAATAAGGTAAATGTTGTCAATAAATCATCGCTAGGCTTATCGCTGTTATTCAAAATTGAGAACTTTATTATCGTTGTATTTAGTTGGATACTCAAACAAGAATTTAGTCATTTAAATTATACTCAACATAACGATGATCCGTTATAACGTGATGTAATTATAACAATGTCTTAAAATTCAGACATCGTCTTGAAATTCTTTTCCCGCCACCCTTCACATCAAGTTGTTGAACTCCATAATTGACAAGTCGCCGCCCCTGGGGTTCTATTCTTGAGCATATATAAATAATTTTTGCATACAAAAATGACAGTTTCTCATGATTGGTATATAGAATTACTATTTTCGTATACAATATTTATTCAAAAATAGTGCCCCTGATCGTCGATAATTCAAGCAAGAATTTGATTGTATATTTTGAAATAAGATGAAAATTACAAAAGTGAGAAATGATTACTAGGTATTGACCAATTAAATTATGAATATTCTAGTGAATTTGTTCACTTTTGTAATTTTCACCTCATTTCAAGATATACAATCGACTCCCTAAACAACATACAGTAACGTTAAAATGACATTAAAATGAATCGGAAATTATTGAAAAATGACTTAATGACCATTTTGACATTATTTTAATATCATAATAGTTTGTTATTCTGTTCGTAAATGGCTATGACAAGGAATGTGTTATTAAAATATTAATAATATTAATTACTAAAATAATTGTGTATAATATGTGCGTCTTATTGCAATAAATACACATCTATAGTACCTATACAATATTAATAGGCTTAGTATTTATCATGGACGGGTGTTAAATTAAATAAAAATTAATTATTAATTAGTAGCCTAGTTTCCACTGAAGGTTTGAATCGAAACAGAATGTAAGAATCAACCAATTACAGTCGAGCATTTCTCTGTTATATTCAAAGTGATGTAACTTGCTTTTATTGGTCCAATTTTAATTTCAATTTTCAATGCGTAGTGTGATTTCGGCTTTAAACACAACCTAAACATGATGGACCAATCAAAAGTTGTTTAAACGGAGTCCAATCTCTTACTTGAGGATATCTAGATTGTTGTATATAATTCGTGTCGCAGGATTCAAATAGTCGAGAATTGTGCTCAATTTAAAATCTATATTATTTATAGCGTTCTAAACAGTATTAAAATAAATGTAAAACGTGCCAAGAAATTGTGTGTATGTATAATAAATAATAAATAGAATATTTATAATAATAAATCTTAATACATCAACGATACATGAATTACAAATAAAGATATTTTTTTCAGTTGTGCGAAAATTGAATTATCAAGGCGAGCAAAGATGCATTTCGAGAGAAAGGAGGAAGAGCAAAAAAATGATTAATGAACGCGAGTTGCTCCATCGGTGACGAGTTTCGGTGGCGTCGATAAAAGAGCGACCGAGTCGAGGTCGGACGAACGATCAGTCGGTTGGTCTCCTTCGATTCCCTCGACGCGGCTGCTGGTCGCGGATTGAAGTCGGAGTAGTCGATCTCGTCCCCTGTAAAACGCGCGATTGCGACAATATGGCGGAACGCGTACCCGCGCCGGTATTGCTCTGCCTCCCGCAGTGATTTGCGCTCGTATCTCAAACTCTCTCGAAGTCGTGAAAACGCGTGCGAAACGCGAGCGTGTACATACGAGTCGCATATACGCGACGTCGCCGCGTATATTACACACACACACACACACAAACACACATACACAACACACAT
>NW_017305800.1:990093-1004543 GCF_001594115.1 Trachymyrmex septentrionalis | reverse complement strand
CACACACACACACACACACACACACACACATATATACACACATACACAACACACACACACACATATACACACATATATATATTTTTTCCCTCCTTTCTATTCTCTCTCTTTTTCTCAATTCTCGGAAGTTGTCCGATCTCGGTATATCTCAAACTTCAGACATCTCGCGGTCCCGCGTACCGCGCACGGCGCTCCTCGGCGTCGACCTCGAGTTATTATCGATCAGCGTCCCGTGCCGGTGGCGATGTGCCACCGCGGATGATGGAGCTGACGCTGGCGCGCGACCCCTTCGTCGGCCAGGCTGCGTCCCCGCGACACGTTCGTTTGGTTCATTGCTGAGCAAGTCAAGTGGAAGTGCATCGTTCGACCCGCGGAGAATCCGCTACGACGCTTCGTCTCCGCCCGTCCGGTCGCTGTCCGAGGTAAGTCTTAAATGCCATGCCGACGTCGGCAAATATATGTTATTACGCGACACGGCAACGCCAAATCGCGAAATCCACTTTTGAGCCGATTAAAGTGTCATATTTATTACAACGGTCATCCTTTTCCCGGAAGAGCGTTTCATTATCTTTCTTTTATCGGGTTTACGGTAAGAATGCGATATTAATACAAAGTTATATGTGAATTGGCACCGCTAATAAAATGGCACTGGAAAAATCGATTGTACAATCAAAACGCACAGAAATGCAGTCACGACTCTTGTCGATTGGCGTCGTCCATTTAGTTTTAGCTACATTTGGTGTATCTTTGTTCATACATCAAACGATATGAAGAAATAATATGCGCAGGATACATATTCGTTTTACTTCAATAAGCTTTTTGTAGTCTCTTTCGAGATAATGTTCTACTTAACGTTGACGGACGTTATTACATTGTGTAAATTTTGAACGTGATTATACATGACATTCTATACATATAAGTCTAATATATATCTAATTTATATATTTACTCTTTAAAACTTTTAGAATGAATCTCATTTTAAAGAGTAAAATTTCATTCTAAAAATTGAAAACTGAGCCATTCTTTTTCAAGACTGGCTCAGTTTTCGCTCTTTGGAATGAAATTCCACTTAAAAAAAGTTACAGAGTATCTAATATATGTATATATTTAGTTTATAATCATATTTTAATATTATATTTAGCATATAATATATTGAATATTCTATTTACGTTAATATATATTTAATCTATCTCGTAATTATATTTCAAATTTTCTCTCTTCTTTTATATCGATATAAACATTGCTATTTTTTAAGAACTATATTGGCCAAAGTTATATTTTTTATTTAATATTTTTTACAATTGACAGTAAATAATAAACCACGCAACTACTAATTAAAAAACAAATTCGGAATGGATCCATAAATGCGGCGTATTTTTTTTTTAATCTATATATCTTTTATTTACAAACTGACGGATATTGTTATATTGACGCGATGACGATGAACCCAGTGTTATTTCGAGATGAAGAAGTCTGATATCGATCGGACGTTTATCCTCTTACAATATCAAAGTTGCACGCAATTGTGTACCGTCTACGCAATAAGCGGGAAATTTCACGCAGCGTGCACTTTTCCGGAGATATTTCTCGTCGAGCGTCAATCCCAGGACGTGAAATCGATCCGGATCACATCTTCGACCTGGATGCGATTCTGTGTTTCTGCGGCCGTCCGCGGCATTCCTTTCACTTCGCTGACAACTGACTCGCGTCGACGATTGACAATCCGCGACGACAAAGCGCGCAAATTGTTACTTCTCTAGGCGATCGCGCGAGAAAATCATCCCGACTTTCACAGCGATTTTTTTTTTTGCAAATATTTATATAGTATATTAACGAGATTGTCGGAATTTATTGATTTTTGACAAAAAATAAAAGAGTAATGAAACACTTCTTGGACTCTTAATATTTTTAAAATAAATATGAATAAGATTCTTAATAATTATATTAAAAATAAGATTCTTATTGTTTAAAATAAATCTTAATAATAAGAAAAGGCTGCTGAGAGTAACATCGCAATTATTATTAGCGTGTACAATTTTAAACATTTAACTGTATGTACTCACAAGTGTCTTCACTATATAATTTCTTCATAAGACCTGTACGAATATTTCGACTTTATTTAATAGTTTATTAACTTTATTTGATTTATACACTCGATATAACATTGAGGAAGATATAAAAATGTTTTCATCGCGATCGTGATTGTTACGGTATTTTTATGCTACGCAAATAATATCTACGATGTTAAACAATTTTAAGCTGAATTTTTTACTATTTCGTCACGTGTTTGAATTTTAAAATCGCTTTACAACCACTCGTAATAATTTACGAGCGACTCACGCGGCTCGGAAAATGAAGAAAATAAAAAGGAAACGAGAAACGACTAAAATTCTAAGCACAAAAAAAATTCTCGCAAATAAATTTTTACGTATATAATGCAGAAAATTCATAATCCTATTCTCGATAAGCTCAACGCTTTCTTTTCATCAAGGAGAGCTGCGAAGAAAAGTTGATACGACGTTATTTTTCTTGCTTCTCTAACGAACAATCGTAGATATTGATTAGAGAAAAATAATAGAACGTTCAAAAGACTTCGCGCGCCCGTTCAATGTTGATAAATGCCGAGTAATCTCGCGCGTTCGTACCTCATTATCTTTTGCATCGCAAGGCATCATGTATTATACAATCGATAAATACGTGTAGTACGAAAAGTTCGCTATTCAAGTGACAGCGTATGTATGCGTGCATATGCACGGATATATGCATGCACTTGCTAGTTTACGTGATATGCGCAACGTTGCATGCGGGGTCATTGCCCGCACGTGTTCTATTCCCATCACTAATACATTCGCTGACAAGGAGCGGCAAAGTGCGCTTCGGGGTGAAACGAGGTGTTTTTTTCGTGAATATGTAACACCGTAACGCACACACATGCGTCAGCGCGAGATAACAAGAAAAATTGCGGAAAAGTTACGTGATTAAATTACATTTTTTTATTTATTACCATCTGCCAAATTAACATCGTATTCAAAATCGCGAGAGCGACAATTAAATTGTTGAAATATTGATACAAAATTAACTAAAAAATGTCTCGTCGCATATTGCAAGTTATAAAATTGTTTGCGTAACACCTGTTTTCTTTGTACATACTGAAATACGCATAGTTGTGACCTTTTTTTTCTCGATGATGAAAGAAACATTTTACAAGCGTTTTCTATACTCGTATTTATTTATTGATTAGCTATAATTCATTCAACACAATAATTTTTGTAAGTCAAGTAATATTTTTCAATATTTCTCTCTCTCTCTCTCTCTCTCTCTCTCTTTTTCTCTCACAATTTTATATTTTGCTATACATTATTATTTATATTGTTTACGAGCGAAAAACCTTTGCTCTTTTCTTTCTTAGTTTGATGAGAAAATTATCTGACTTTATTCAAATGTATTTTGATACATCTCGGAATTATAATAATAATTATATTGTATATAATATTAACTCGCATCTCTCAATCTTTATAGGTTGATTGTATTCTGAAATTTCGAAAATTTCTCGGTATTCTTGCGATATTTTATATGTCAAATTTTATCAAACAATTCCTAATCATTGTTATTTTTTATTATTATAAATTATTATTCACGAGTGAAAACCATTACTCTTTTTATAATTTGACATGAAAATTATCCAAGAATGACACTTTGATAAAATGTGTTTTGAGACTCGAAATTATAATTAATATGTAATAATTAATAATAAGTCGCATCAATCTTTATTGGTTGGATTATATTCTGAAATCTATAAAATTTCTCGCGATGTTTTTCGCGATATTTTCTTTAGAAGCTGAAATAAAAAGAGAATGTGAAAGGCGATAAAACCCCTAGGAAAATATTACGCAGCGCTAAAGCATTGCTGCGTATATATGTTAGAATCCCAGAATGGTGAGGGAAGTGAAGTCACTCCATTCATGGGATTCGTTGGGTTTAATAGGGTCTCGAGGACGAATAGGAAGGGCCGGGAATCCCTTCCTGCGGGGAAAGGATTTGAAGTTGAAGGTCACGCATCCCCTCGCGAAAAGTTACGCACTTTCGAATGCAATCGATGCCGGACGTTGCATAGAGAGAATTGCGCTTGAAATGTACGTCTACGTAGTGCAAAACGTTACGTAACTTGAACCGCAAAAAGCAGAGCTCTTTAATATTATTCAATAAGTTGATGAAAGATTCGGAATGTTGGAACCTCGGTTGGAATTTCTACAAGAAATTTTCATAAATCAATTCAAAAGACAAGAAATGTATGATTAATTGGAAAAATTCGACTTTTATAACTATGCATTCGTATAAATTTAATCTTTGAATCGTGAGGAAATTGTAAAGTGATTAAATGAATAAGTGATTAATAATAATTGTATTCGTCAGTTAATAGTTAATAAATTAAATTATACGTTTTTCGAACGAATAGGATTTTATATTCAAGCAGTTAAGATAATTCGTAAGCGAAATTTCCTGATGTGTTTCAGTCTTCACTTTTTTAAATTAAATTATATAACTTCTACTTTACATAAATTATAGAATGAGTCGGCAAGTAAAGTCGGCAAGTAAAGTCGAAAATAGGAATCTTAGAAGTCATTTTTTTAAGACTTTTATGCAAATAATACACTGAATTGATACATTTGTAAAAATTACTTTACGATTTTCACACAGAATTTTTATACAAAAATATACAGAAAGATATTTTTCATCTCGAAATACAATATTTATAGCTTTTCGCCCCGTGAATACTGTATGAAATATATCATAATTCTTTCGTATTTTAAACGTAAATACAAGGAATCGTCGGAAGTATATTTTAGGACGCGTCTCGGGCGGGCAAATAATCCATGGAAAATGAAAATAAAGAACGATAAATATAAATGTGAATTTCGCTGGAATATAACGTACTAAGCGGTATAATTTCGAGCGTTAACGTCAATTGCGTGGTTTCGAAAATAACGATCACTCTGCTGACTATTGTGCATTTGCGTGCGTTTTGATTTCAGTGTATCGGTTAAGAACGTAAATCGTTTCGACCGTTCCGTGTTATCATATTACAGAAATGAAGCGTAGTAAGCATCGTCCTTCCACTACTCATCGTTTCCCCGTATGCCCTTTCCTTTTCACTCTCCTCACAATGGGGAGAAATGCTTACATTATGCATTTCCATCGGGCGGACTCGTGCTGCTGTTTACCCACATACGCGCGTATAATCGTCAACAAACCTTCGGGCAACCCTCCGCGACCAGCGGCCGTCCTTTACCCCTCCCCCCCTCTCTCTTTCCCCTCTCCTCCTCTTCCTCCTCCCCTCTCCTTCCCTTCTTTGACCTCCCAATCCCTTCTTGGCTCGTTTAGACTCTCAACCCCCTCTCTCCCTTCTACCCCTTCATCTGTCCTCCTCCACCTCGCGATTCACGTGACCGGGACAGTCTATTGATTCCTCGAGGGTAGTGCATGCGCCCTCGTGCACGCGATCTCTGCTGTCAAGGGGTTTGTACGCGTTGGAGGGGATCAGTTTGGAGGAAGTCCCGATGAAGGGGATGCCGGCGAGGGTGGAAGCGGGATAGTCGGGGAACGTAGGACGTCGAGAAAGAGACGGAGAGAGGGAGAGAGAAAGGGAAAGATAGAGATAGAAACTGTACGTAGTTGGTAGTGGTTTTTATGCATTTTTATGGTGATGGTACACTTTTTACGATAGGATGAAATAAGTAATCGCTGAAGCAGAGTCTAAAAAATTGTAGGCGTTACGAATAAAATAAGTATTACATAATGGCGGTACAAACACGCATTGTAAGCAGTTTTATTTGAAGTGTCGCATAAATATTTTGTTTGTTGGATTTTTATTCTATTTTATAGATTGAGTATTTTTATATATCGATTATCTAAATAAATTAGAGAGCTTAATTAAATTGGAATTAATGTGCAATTTTTGAAATCTTAAAAATCTCCTTTATAAATATACAAAATTGTCGCAATTAATAATAGCATTTAAAAATAGATAGACTTTTTTGCGTTTGTATATGTAATCACGATACCAATATTTTAAACATTATTATTGTCTACTGTTTTAAATGAAAATTATTGATTTAGCTTAGACAATATATTTTATTCCTCGAAAATCCTGCCTTTTAACGAAATAAACAGAATACAAAATATCAAAAGCTTCCGAGCTTTTCCTACATTTATAATTATTCGCAGTTGCTATTATTTTTTATTTCATTGATTCTCACCCAATATTCGTTTGTCCTTAAAACTTCTTAAGGTCGGCTTGGATTTTACAATTCTTTGCCAATTTTTGTCGCTCTCTCACCCAAACTTTTTAATATCAGTAACGAGTTAAGAAGAGTCCATTTGACGATTGAGTCCAAAAAATTGAATCGGATTCGTCGTTACTCGACGTAAAATTCGAGAATTCCCTCAATCCCCATTGCCGACGGGGGGTGGCGGCGTATTCAAGCGCTAGTGAGGCGGTCAGGGGATGCGAGGAGGTGGGTTGCGAGGAGGAGGGTTACGCGGAGGAGGGTAGTGATGAAGGACGGCGGATGGAGAGAGAAAGAGAGAGGGTTACCGAGGATCGCGGCGGAGACTCAGTCTCATTTGTGTGGCGTCTGTGTCGTGGTCAGCCTCATCTTTTTCGGTCGGTCATCATGACTTCCTTTATCCCTCACATCATCAGGTACAATCGACATTGACATAATTCGCGCGTTGCGTATCTCATCTCGAAATCACATCTTAATCGAAACGCGTCTAAATGCATCTTCGATTCAGCGCTTATTCATGAAAAAACTTGTTATTTCTTAGATTTGCGTCATTAATCACTTAAGATTTATTGCGCACAGAGAGTCTCACTGTGGATAAGTTTGATATTTCAGTGGATGGTACATACATCGACTGTCTCATGAGCAAGAAACAATTTCTGTGAACTAAATTGTGAGCGGAACTTTTGCGTTCTTTTGCGCGTCAGTGCGCAAAATAGTGAATTCGAAATGGTAAAGTAAACGGTGATCTTTGTTTGTCTCTTTTGTTATTATAATTCACAGTGTTTACGTGTCGTCATTTGCTGCGAATTGTTCGAAAATACTGTCCTGAATTATTAATCTTTTATCTCTATGACTTTTATCTCTGTGCACGCTAAGGTAGCATTTGATTTATTTAATTTATTAATTCCAATGTAATTTTAGCGCTTTGAGAGAGAAAAGGAAAATTTTATATTCCAAAATTAATTTATGAAATTCTCCAAAAAACCGGACTTTATTTTAGACCGATGTTTCTGGATAGGGTTTATAGAGGGTGGTTTCTGTCTATGTTTACCATCGCGATCGAGCGACGCAGTTTCGCGAATTCACGAAGTTAACAACGTCAGTTAACTCTAATCGCAATTAACGCTCCTTTTCTCGCGAATTCAGATGACGAATGATTTAATACTCGTTCTTTAATACATGTTAAATGCGGTTGATTTCGGCGAAAACTAATTCACTACTACAAGCGAATACAGTTTGATATCGACAACTGCGCAAAAGGCTGAAATTGGTGTTAAGTGCAGAAAAGCTTGCTGATGCAGCTGTGCAAGCTATACATTAAAGCTTATAAATTAAAAATTGGATCAGCTGCGTTTGACATATTCTTCATGTTTCTGTTGATATTGCAGAATTATAATATAACTACAATTATGACGTTACACACACACACACACACACACACACACACACACACACACATTTTTTATGTGGAAAAAATTATTTTTCTATTAATTTTCTTCATTTATCAAAATTAAATAAAAAACGATATTTTATAAGCAGAAACGGTGCAATTAATTTTTATATAATAATCGAATCGTCTGATGACGTCGTTCTTGTATTCGAATCGAAAGTGAACCAATCTAGAGAGATATACCCTCGAGATAGCGAGAAGTAAGAAATATTTCTTCACTTTGTTGTCATCACGTATTTCGGTAATGGCTAAGCAAGTCAAGTGGAACGCGCAAGCGGAAGTGACTATGGATCGTTATATCACACTTGTCGCTGCATTGAAATTTGTGTTTTGTCGCGTGAAATTAAATGACCCCGATACAACGTCCATTAACCCGGAAAGGCTATAAGAAGGAGGTACCGTCTAGAGACAGATTGCGCGAAGTCCATACGTTTTATGCAACTATACGTGAGAAGGGGTGAAAGCTCTTTAGAAGGCCGATTTCTTTCCTACACGTATACATATAATGCCCGTTTCTACCAACGTGGATTAATTTTAATCTCGGTTCAGCTTGCTTTTCATCTTTTTCTAACTCTCAGGACTATAAAAAGATGAGGAGTCAGTTTACCAAGAGTAAAAAAGTGAACTACATTGATAGTAACAGGCATAGTAAGGTATTTAAGAGCAAGCCTTATCTCGGAGAACGTGTAAACAACGGAGAACGCGACAACGAACATGTCGACCCGATGGAATTCGATTTCTTCTCTATGGTTACATAAAAATGTGCGGTTGTTGCTAAGCGCAACGTGCTCCCGCCGCCCTCTTCTTCTTCACCAAGACGCAGGTGCAAGAGTCGTGGCACAATGAACTATAAAAATGAAATGTGCGAGGTTGTAAGAAATAAAGAGCACGCAAGGGAAGAAATATTAAATTATACATAAGCATCGTATAAAATTCTCAAAGGTACAATACATATATCCAGTGTATCAGGAGCTAAAGTACTATCGTTAAGCCCGTAATAACTTCGTGTAATTAGTAAATTTATAATCTAGATTCACTTTTCTTTTGCTTTTCGAGATTTACAAAATCCTCGTAAGATATCCACTTACGAGAAGATTCTCCTTAAATTCTCCCTTTTATTATACTATATTTCTCACGGAAACGCAAAGTCCGCCTTGTAAAATAGCTCTTACGGATTACGGACTTAAGGCAGAAAGTCCTGAATTTGAAACGCGAATAAACAAGTCGCGTGTGTTTTCCTTCCTCACATTTAATTCCTTATATCGTTTCGTGAGGAAATAAGGAACGAATGCGATGATTACTTGTCCCGCTGCCTCGAACATATGATTTTGTGGATTACGTCTTCGCAAACAGGTGCATCTCGTCGGTTGATCATCATGTCATTGTCGAGAGAACACCGGCTCTTCCGTTGTACGAAATTAAACGCTCATTCCATTTACCCTCGCAGGAAATATCGATCGCAGACACCCTACACCGGGGGTGTAGCATGCACCGCTGAGCTGATGCACGCACGATATCTCGCGTTCGAGCGAATCGATCGTCCGCGCACGAATCTTTCCACTATGCAATTTTCCACTGGGTGCATTAGGTCAGTGTTCTCAAGCGAATTTCTCGTCTTATATAAACGTCGATAATATTTGAAACGTCGAAGAAATTATTAAAATATTCCAAAGGTCGCTTTGTTTCCCGACTAATATCAATTTTTGCTTGTAAGGATTGTAATATTGAAAATGTGCTGAAGTATTCTTACATTCTGTGTTTTGAAAGAGATTTAATAGACAGATTTGATTTTCTCAAAATTTGTCAAAATTGATCGTCTTTGTGTTTTGTATTTACCGATATAACGCTCACAGTGCAATTTGTTGGCTGCGAAACTCGATTACCTATGTACATGGTTGTCAACTGTCGCTGTGTCTTTGAATCTTATTTGTCTTGTCTTATTTGTCAAAGGTGTTCTCTATGTAGAGTAAGCATAGAAACAAACAGTCACATTTGCTGATACTGCATTGCTATTACGGATGCAATATCGCTGAATTAAGTAAATATGTTGTACATTTGCGCATAGTTTCCGTAACGAGGTAGTGTAGTTTCCGTATCAATGTGATGCATACGAAGTTGGGCGAAGAGTGACGTAGGTAACTCTTTTCTGTAATTTGCGAGCGCTGTGTATACCACAATTACATAAGATTTATGGATTATTCAGATTGCAGGATTTTTGTCAATGTTACTATTTTTATTGCTTCAAGGTTCGATCTTGAAGATAATTTAAATGAACATTAAATGGACCATTATGTAACATTATTAAACTCATCGGACGCATTTTCCGCGTAATTATTCATGAAAATTAAATTTTGTTTCACACGTAACGTGGTTGTCAAAATGTGAGAGAGTTTAGAGAATCGCGCGCAAAAGCGAGGCGACTTACGCAAATTTCATTTTCACTCGACTGTATGTAAGTTGCTCGAGAAATCCCTCGTGTCATTTCGAAACATCGCAGAAAAGGAAATAAAAGACAGTATTGAGAATTTATTTTGAAAGTTATCAATTTTTCTAAAAATTTTTATAAAAGAAATAAATCTTAGGCTCCTTTGAAAATAAAATGGCTATGTGATTGAGCCAATAAAACATTCACTACACTTCAAGACTTCAAGGGGAAAAATATTTTATATATATAATATAAAATATTATAAGATAATTTAATAATCACAACGAAGAATTCTAATTAATAATAATTTGATTTTTAAATAAATCGTGTTACTTAAATTAATAGAATATTTGAATAAAATTATTAGGTATATAAATATTAAACAACAATCTCTGAAATTTACTTTATTTGCATCTGCCGAAATATATCGAATTAAAATTTTATCACGAGAATCTCTGTATTTCATGACACAAAAATATACTTACAGAAATATCTTTAAGATAACAATCGATTACAGTTGCTGCCAGGTTGCGATGACGAGTGCTGCAAATCGATGAATAATGAATATTAATTAAATTAAATTCGAGTACTACTCGTTAATTAATTCGTAAGCTGTCGTGTGTACTGAAAAGTTTGATAGCTGCAATTAATTACACACTCTTCTGCTGCAAAATGGATTAACGTCGACTCATCGTCATATATATCTCTATAAAATCGCAGTGCTCATGATTCTCGCTTCATACGATAATAAAACGTATCAATGTAAATTTGACAGAAGCTTGATTTATCTAGAAGTCTTCCACATATAAATATATTATTATTTCATGTCGCTATTATAATCAATACATGCTTAATCAATTTCTTTATCGTCGGGTTAATTAAAGCGCAGATTTAAATAATCTTTTAAGCCCCTTGCGTCACGAGAAAATTATTTATAGCTGTAAAAAAGTCGATAAGACGTATTTCTCGATTTTCTTCTCAATTGCGATGTATATTTTTCAAAGTCATAGTCCACGGAGACCATACACGTTAAACGAATCAGTGAGCATAATCAAATTGGAGCGTGTTACGTGTTAGAATTAGTTGTTGATCCTATGGCTTCCACGAGTACGAAGCACGAAGAACAACGAATCTATTCTAATTTTTATAGTTTATTATCCTTACAACATGCATAAGGAGAATATAAAAAATTGACAAATATTTTTCAGAACACACAGAACACACAGAATACGCATGAGTTCGTTTTGTTATGCGTTAAATAATACTATCTTCTAAAAATAGATATCAATGAAAAAAATCACCTGATAAGGTATTGTAACGTGGATTGTATCGTGTTCAATTAATGATATCTATTCACCAGTTAAATGCGAATGACCTGTTATACTTGTCAAATAATATATGCATAATGTAATTATGCATGTGCGGCGCACACGCAAAAATAGCACGATAGCCTTATACATAGATATAAATTATTTTAAATATATATCATATCGTCAGGGGCTATTATTACAGCTTGTTATTATTATAATATTAATACTAAACGGATTAACATCGAGCTAATACAGAATGGATTAAATTAATATCAGACTAAGAATCAAATCAGCCTAATACTTCCCACGCGAGTAAAATCGTAATCTAAAAGATAGTTTAGATTAAATACAGTTAGTTTATATTAAATATGTGTATATATATATTGTAGAAAAATTTATATTAAATATACTTATACTACAAGATGTATTTTAACAGAACAGGCTCTTTACAAAGGGATATACATTGATGCTATTTCTTCTTCAATTATAGCGAACATAGAAGAATCTTTATTGTATTTTCTGCTTTCAGAGCGCAGCGGGTGCAGTAAGCGCCCGAGCAGAAGGTACGTAGACCATGCCAGGGCCAGGGGCGGAGTGGTGACCTAGACCTCATCCCGGTTCCGACCCTCGATGCTTACGCTACGGCTGGTGTCGACTCATTTCCTGAAGCAGCCATAGGCAGTGCCCTTTGCCTTAGAGAAAGGGCTCGATGCGATGTGCCGTGATAGGGACATGAACCCAGAACTACTAGTCGAGTCGCACGATCTCCGCTCAACGGCGCCGTCGCCGTCGCCGTCGTCGTAAGAAAAACGAAAAAATATACATACGGTCGTTCAAAATTTTCTCACGCAAGAAGGACTTTTCTTCTTCGACGGACCCTCTCTCTCTCTCTCTCTCTCTCTCTCTCTCTCTCTCTCTCTCTCTCTGCGAGAGTTTCGCATATATACATATACACTACACTCATCCCCACGAGTCGTTCCTTGCTCTTCCAACCACACGAAAACGAACAAGAACGACTCCTCTTTTCTCCTTATTTCGAGATAAATTACAAATTTCGGGATAAAAAAAATCCCGACGTAACGGGCCATTTTTAAGCGAGGAAGTGTTTACACGGTCTCGCGTTCGGTATTCGGTGCTCGCGGTATTCGACATAAATCCGTGATCCCAGTCGCCGGAACTGGCCGGATCGAAGGAGCACGATTATAACCCGGAAGAGACGTTGTCAGTACATACTCACGGCGAACCCAGACGAAGGGAAGAAAGGAGGGAGGAGCAGGACGAGACAGCTGTCACGCTGAGCTCAGTGTACTTCAACCTGTGGAGGATCGCGAAAGAGTGCATTGTAAGTGTTTCTCTTTAACTTAACTTAGTTTATATGTTTGATAAAAGCAATATGAATAATGGAATATATATTGTATTATTATCTATAGTTAATTAATTCTTTTAATTAGTCGATTATTAACCAGTGTTCAAATCAATGAAGCAAATGTGATTTTAATCGAATTAAATGTACAAAACTCCTAATCTTATTTTTTATTGATTTTATTACTAATTTATTTAATCTATTGAGACGTTAAAAAATTTGATATTTATTTTAAATGTGACATAAAATATGAAGTATTAAGTATTAGAGTTTGTTTTTTTTTTTTTTTCAAACTCGTGAAAGATGTTTAATGATATATTTAAAATGATTAAGGTACGATAGCTCAGTTTTATGGAACTGTTTTACAAGAATATCTTTTTTTTTTTATTAATTAGTAGTTTTTATAATGTGTGTACAGAAATAATAAAGTATGATGTTTCGTGTCTTTATCAAAGAACTCTATATAGATGCGTCTGTTTTCTGGTGGCAAGCATTCAAAATGTGTGGCGCGGTTAAAAACCGACACTACAATAATTTTCCATTTTGCGTCACAAATTCGGTATGTAGGTGATTAATGGATTAAAAGCCGCACATTTATGTCGCGCACACGCAAGAGCCTCTATGCGTCTGCCTCTTCGGTTACGTAATCATGAAATTTTGGCACAATTTTGGTACATGAGTAATCCGTTTCACGTGAAATTTCCTCGTCTCAGTCGCGCGCGAGCATCATCAGCGATCATTAACCGTTTCGTAATCGCCCTTCGAAACTGCGCATCTTTCTCTCACGCAAAAATGGATGACAAGGTAAATTGATCGATCGCGGTTATCGGTTATCGGTGCAACGGTCAGCGGGTTATTTTTGATAACATACTTTGTATCGCTGGAAATTTACGTCGCAGAAAAATTTATCTATTTAAGATTGTCAAGGACTTTCGATGAATAATTTCTTTATACTTTGCAAAACTGAAATATAATACGCCCCGAAATATAAGGAATCGTGTTATAAATACAACACTTCGCAATAATAATTAAAGTAAAGTAGAACATTCTAATTAAAGGAAGAGAATTATCAATTAAAGAAGGAGAATAATCAATTCTCTTTGATATAAGTATTATAAAGATATTATCTAAAAAAAGAAGACTAAGAATAATTAATAGATATGTATTTATTACGGAAATATTCATTACGATGTAATAGTTAATCACTTATTTTTTATGATAGTTATTGATATGATAGTTATTGGAATAAAGACGATAACATTTACGATTCATCGATCTATTTAAGTGGAGCTTTTCCTGTGTTATGAAATGCGCATTTCTCGTCATGCGCTTATCGATCGCGCGCTTGCGAAAATATTGAAATTACCCCCACGATTGTTCCGTCAATGTCGATGTACTAACGTTCTGTGTTTCTTCAGTACGATCGTGTACGGCAGTTATCACGCGTTAGATCGATATAAAGCATACTAATCTAAAAAAGGATCAGTAATTTTTTTTCGTCATTTTTACAATCCGCTTTTACTTCTGAAAAAGATTTATATTTATTTTAATTTATATCCTTTATCCTTCGATATGTAAATAATTGGTACTGAATGTTTCGACATTATATCATTCG
>NW_017305800.1:981665-989993 GCF_001594115.1 Trachymyrmex septentrionalis | reverse complement strand
TATATATATTTTACGTATGTAAAATAGTCTTTGTATTTAGAAAGAGTTTTCTATTTGATATTTCTAAGCTAATTCGACCACGAATATAAATCGCAATTCAGGACATAAGAATGAGAGTGAAAAATGAATCTTTGAGTGACCGTTGTTTTGCATACCGTCGCATATCGTACAAGTTTGCCCGTCGCTTTTGTTAGTGCGGCAGCGGGTCGCGGTGTAGACAAAGTGGGATGAGACGCCCTCAGCAAGAACATCTCCATCATCATCACCACCACCATCATCACCATCACCATGGATCCTCAACAAGCCCCACGTGTTCTCGTCAAACGCACGATAAGGTAACTGCTTTTCTTGGCATTTACTGCAATTTCGTATTTAAGTCAGAACTGTCCTTCCAATGTTTTTTTTTTTTATTATAATTATTAGTCGTTTTGATAAACATCTGATGCGCCCAGAAGATATTACAAGTGCATATGTATTTCAATATATGTATATTTTGTGAAATTGTGTATTTTTTAATATGAATAATAATGACACAATTATTTTTTATTCGATAAACTTGCGTTTTTTTTTCAGTCTTCAAACTTTATCGTTTTATGTTTGTTATTTTAAAACGATTAGAAGAACTGCTGCGTAAAGTTCCTATAGTGGTTACTACAGTCTTAATAAATAAACATTGACGCATAGCAGTTTCTATATTCGAGATACGGCTATAGAAACTTTCCGGTCCTTTTACTGCATTGAACGAGAATGCGAAGTCTATATCTATTCGTTACTCCACTTTGTCGAGGTACTCCTCTTCAACAGTTAGCGACCGTTCGTCGATTATATACTTTCTCGTTCCCTGTCACTTTACTAATCATTTATATACGACCCGTATATAAATGTCTTGCGAATGTCGGAAATATCAATTATCGCTCGATATTTGACGTAGAGAATGTAAAGTCCATGCAAAGTGGATGTAAAACGGCATTTGAATGAGTTAAGAAAAATAAATATGGAGACTAAAATACTACTCTATCAGTTTTATAATTTTATATAGATATAGACTCTTTAACCTAGAACGAAATTAATTGAATTGTAACGCGCAGCTGCACAGTGTTGTATTATATTTAATTGTGAAGTATTGTATAATTGTATATATGTGTGACATAAAATATAAATGACATTGTAATTAAATAATAATTATTTAATAAATACGAAAGACCTAAGCGACCTATCAAACGTCGCTTGTTTCAGGACGAGTCTCGTCTCGCTCGCGTAAAGCGCGTCCTGGCGGGTTCGCTGCTGGGCCGCGGTGCTGGCTCCAGCAGGATCTTCGGCACCCGGCTGGAGCTGGTCGAGTCGTATCTCGACACAGGTGTACCGTACGTGGTGCATCGGTTATGCAGCTACATCGAGGTGCACGGTTTCCAGAGCGCGGCGGTGTTTCGTCTATCTGGCGGCAGCCCTCGGCTTGCAGAGCGACTGAGGGCGGCCTTCGAGCGGCGGGGTGACGCCGATCTAGAAGCAGCCGGGTGCCCACCGACTGCCGCAACCCTTCTCCGTCAATATCTGAAGGAATTGCCGCAGCCGGTCGTACCATCCACTCTCGTCGGCAGACTGCTCAACATTCACACTCGTGAGAATCCATAATCCTACCAATTTCACAAAATAATTCAGGATCCGAGAACGAGAAACTCCATTGAGACGTCTATTCCGGGATTCTCACGTACAAATGTAGTCTCAGTTTAAAAAATTTTAATTCTCATTAAAAAATTTAAATTACCACAGAGTGCTTTAATATTAAAGAGAAACTTTGCTATACAACCTTACCGCAACTCTGATTGAATTTCGTTACTTTTGTGTGACGCTTGATAAAATCTATAATAAAAATATCTAATCAGTGTTCGAAAAAATTTGGTCAATGTTTGTCTGTCGTCATTGATGCATTGAAAAAAAAATCTTAATTTTAAAGAAATATTTCTTTGCTTGTTTTTAAAAAAAATTATTTCTTTGAATGAATCAATGATTTGTTTAAAAATGAGATATTGTACAATTTTAATTTTTCGACTTAATTTTTGGACATAATCTTCTTGATACTTTTGAACAATTAATTTTAACTATTTATTCTGTACTCTTAGTTTTATTCACTTTGACTTCTTCGAACTATTTATATTGACTGTACAATTTTTTTATGCGCGTACTATCGAACATTGTGCAACACAAAAGAATCGTATATCCAGAAAGTTGCTCCGTACAGTCTTTCAACCGTGTATGAGCAGTTTTTATTACTCACTTTGATTGACTTATGCATGGGAGAACTTTCTCACCATTATATACCTCGTTTTTGGATATCTGAAGATCGGTCTCGTAGCGAAAATATATAATATTGATCGCGATATTTGACATAAACTATCGATATGTAATTTCATTAAATCTCTTATTTCTTACGCAACAAATATCCTGCCTTTTTTATTCTTTTTGTTATTATTAAAACTATCTATCACAGAGAGCTATGCGAACGATCACGACTCGTGGATCGCCTCGACGAAGGAGCTGCTGTCGACTCTGCCATCCTCGCATTATCATCTGCTTGGCTACCTGACGATTTACCTTAGTCGCTATGAGGCGCGACACGGACGCAGCGCCGGAGTCTGCGGTGTTTTTGCACCCGTCATTCTGCCTCACGTTCCGCCTGCGACTACCCTCCTGCGGGATATCCTCGCCGAGGCACCAGTGCTCTTTCCGGACTGGTGAGTGACATATGATGATTCTCTTAGCATAATGTCTCGGAAGTCACGCAAAATAACGTTCCTCATGCGAGGAACTTATGTACTTCACCAGCGGCGGAAACGAGCGGTATGTCTATTCTCTCTCGTGCATTTGCATTTCTTATTTTAAAATTATTAAAAGACTATGCACAATATATTCCGTAAAATGTGAAAAAGTAGAAAATAATTTATTGATACACGTTACGCAATAACAAAAAATGTTGAATATTTGATATAAATTGAATTTTTTAAAAATATAAACGTTGGATCGAGTTTTACACTTTTTTTTATAAAACGTTATTTTCTTATTAAATTCTAATCTTTTGAAAGACTTGTCTAGTTTTGTATTGATGTAAAAGAAAATTTTGAGGAAATATTCGTAATTTTTGCATGAGAAAAAATTATATAAAATACAGTAAAGTTTATTTGCGTCAAATTGGTAATTTTGCGAGCGTTCTTGAAATTGTGAAAAAAACCTTGTTAGCACAAAATCACGATAAAGTGCGGCTAACTACATTCGCATACCTAACTTTTTGGTCCGTTTATGCACCGTTGCACATGCTGATCAATATCCTTCGATCGATTGCTCGTCTTTTTTGTGAATAAAATAAAAGGACTTATCAGCGTGAGATCTCACATGACTTTTTATTTACGTGACAAAAGGCGGAAAGATTAAATTGTCAGATTATAAAAAAAAAAGTGCAAGCGTATATTATGTCAGAATATAACAATGAAATCAATCATACATTTCTCATTTAACAGATCAGAATTCATATTCCGATATTTGTTCGCTTGTAAAATAAATGTTTTTAATTCTTTTTATTACCTCGAAATTTTCAAAACTGAAAATATTTGAATATTTATTACATGAAACGTAATACAATTTTATCGAGCTTAATTACACATGTATTTATTCTGGCTCTGAGAATTTTTTTAAAATTCTTAATTTCAAGCATTTTTAACCTTTAAATTAAAAGGAATTTCAATGAGAAATAGTGAAATAAAATTTGAAATAAATTTATTATAATAATTAATGCGGAAATTTTTATTTAATTTATTACAATACATAGTATGGAATATTCTACGTAGTTTTTTAGTATTTCATCAACGAGACTTGCCGCAATTTACGATTACTCAACATTCGTCCGAGCCGAATAAATCGACCAAAGTACAATGACTCTGTTTACTCATTTGAAAATCCGATCTGATCGCCGCGTCGTGTATTAATCGTGCTGTGAATTACGCAAGAGCAACACATTTGAATGCGTCGGTCCGCCGACGTTGCTGCAAGATAAATTATAAAGCACACTCTGCGGAAAGCACGGCGCAAGCTTGTGCGCGTAGCGTACATTCGTGTTTCGATTTTCTTGCCGCGCTGTCTGATCGTCTCACGATATTGCTCACATTTCCAACGTTTATTCCCTTTAGCCCGCGGCTGAAGGATCTATATTATTTCGATAAACTGTTCCTCTCTTCGAAATCACAAACGAAGCAGAATTTCCGCGGACGTCTGCTTCTCGACAGCCGATTGTCTAATTGGACTCTTCTACTTATATTTGAGAGATTCTCTCTCTCGACTAAGGGTCGACAGCTAGATATTATTTTCTAACCCGTGGGGCATTCCGCTTGTGTGTTCTTTCACCACGATTACATCTCGACCGCTTGGACAAGTCTCGATGAAGAGATCAAGTGCACTTATAATTTCTTGTTTTTCGTATATCTTCAGCAGACGCAGATTGCATAAGAATGAAAGAGAAAAAAATAGGTGCTTGCTATTAAACTGAAGTTCATACTTTAATGTTTTTTTTTTTTTTTTTTTTTTTTTTTAAGATATATTTTTCTATAAGATTTACTGACTGGTGATCGCGGCTATAATCGTGACGTAATACACTACTAAATTTATTATGTCAAATTATATCCAATTCAAGTTATTTTTAATCATAGGTATCTATACTAATCTGTGGATCGCCACTGTTTCTATCTAGTAGTTATGTCCTTAATTTGATTGAAATAATAGGGTTAAACAATTTAAACTCAAGAAACTGTATTCAATTTGACTTAATTTTAGTATTTACTAACAAGTGCATAATACGGACGATGTTTACTTTAAAACTTATAGACTACAGAAGTAGATTGATTTACATTTTGATATAGATGGAAATTAAAAATAATAAAATGTTATTTACTTATTTACTTAAGGGATTGCGTTACCATTACTTCTTGAATATCTAATAGTGTAAGCAAGAAATGACATGTGGAAGTTTCCCTTATGATGTCACACAATTCTTATATTCGCTCGCGGCGACTAGTAATCAGAAGCTTTAAGCGGAAACCAATTATGATCAAATTATATTGAGGTAAGATAAATAAAAGAGAAACATGCAAATATATACATTAGATAAATAAACGTTATCGCGCTGCGTCTTGTATGGTGAATCTATAGATTCAATTCGATTCCTGCGCACGTATGCGAAAAAACTTCGTATTTCTCGCGTGAATATGAAGGGCTTCTCTCTCGACTTCACGTACAAACAGTACGATTTCATGCAAAAGCTACCGAATCACGCAAAAAGCATCTATAATTCGGATCACGCGGAAAGCGACACGAAATTGGTAAAGCGAGTGGGCATTTATTTCTTGTGCATTTGGAATTATTATATTTATATAAAATTCGCCTCTATCTTTTCTTCTATTTATTGCAACTGGTTAACGATCTGTAAAATCTAACGATTTGGTGAAATAGAAATAAAAATAAAAATGGATGTTTAAATAATATAATAAATGTAGACAATACATACATATTTTAATATTTATTTTAACTGTGAATATTAAAACAACTAACGGTATAAAAATTTCTCATTTAGATGAAATTCTCCGCTTTACTCAAAAATTCTCCGTTTTACTCAAATTCGACGCGCATATACTTTGATAAAAATAAAATATATATTAGATTATAGATCTGTTTTCATACTGAAAACTAGAGCGTACTCTTTTTGCATTTAAAAAATAAATTTATATTATATTGTATATTTAGCAAGAGCGAAAAGGAAAGTTTTAGTTTGCAGAGTCCAGTGCAGCAACAAAAAGCAAACCTAAAGTTAGCTCGAGTTATTTTTGCGCGTGTCTATTTTTTTTTATTTCAAGCGCTTGCGAATTAGTTACTAAATAAGTGAAAAAGTCACAGAAATGCATTAGCAAATTGCTGGCGTCGGATTTTATACAGACGTAAGTGGGAAACGCACTTGAGAATATTCGCGACCTTCTACGCGATTAATTTTGTCGTTACATATCTCACCGTCATTGAAACGTTTGAGATATGTTTATATAAAATTGCGATCCTTGGCCTTGTCGCGCGTCATTGACGCGGGCGTACTTGAATGCACGCTCGATATATTTCCTTTCCTCCCACATAGCAGCGTTTTTTGACGAATGTATCAGTTTCTTACTCGCATTAACTTTAATGTAATTGCACCCACCTTTTTAATACATGTCTCGCTGCATTTCCTTAAAAAGAATTTTTATCTCGCAGTAATGAATCTCCGCTATTTGCAATTTAAAAAAGGTTTAGAGTTCGACATTGAAAATTGAATAAAAATACGGTGTCTGTGAAATTAGCACGGCATTTTATTAATTTCCAAAAAATAATGACTGTTCCGGTAGCACTTTTCATTGTTCTTGATATAATATAAAGAGACATTGCACAATCAGTTTAATATTGGTGATAATATCAAAACGTTTCATAATTAGGTAATGTCAATTTTTTGATCGAACGCTCGTCCTTAATTCTAATTAGTATTTTATCTCATTATTATTGGTATTTCAAAGACTTTCGTTTTGTTCGAGAATATAAGATACAAAATTTTAGATAAAATATAAAATAGAAGATATTAAATTATGATAGATATAAATAATCTAAATAAATAAATTGAAAGTTAAATAGTATAATTATAGAGAGACTCTCTATAGATAATAATATACAGTAGCTACATGTAAAATATATGAAATATGTACGTTCTCATCGTATACACGTTTTCTTTCTCATTCGACTTTCATATGTAAAAGATTATAATATTTTTACAATCGATTTTTATATTAACTAAGTAATTTGCAAGATTGATAATGGTATTCAGCTTCTTGCGCTTAAAGCGACGCATTTAGAATCTCTTGTAGTTAGATGAAACTATAAGCGAGCGATTAATCTTAGCTCGTAAAATACTTAAACGTGTCGTGCGGTAGAAAAAAGTTCACCACTTTACTCACATGAACGACACATAAAAAGGCCGCTAAAGCATGATAATAAATATTTTTAAGAGAGGACAGTGCTCTTTTTCCCGATAAAAAAAATCAGCATCCAAGATTGATCGCGCTTCTCAAGACTATCACGCGAGATTGGCGAACTATATCGCGTGCTTCATCAGACACAATAGGCTATGATAGGCATGTGGAACAATATTGTAACCGTTCAAGGTATCGTTCTACGATCAATGGATCGTTAGCCTTACTAATGGACTCAAGGAATTATTCAAATGACTGTAATTATATCGTCGATGTATATTAAACTTTGGTATAGTATTTATTAATCTCATTTACAATTTAAAATTTTTTAATTACTTGTGTGTCCTTTTGTACTTTTTGGCTAACGTATTAAGAAAACGATAAATTAATGGGTCAATTATAAACAGAATTCCAAGGCTCGTGACTTGTTCTCGTAAAGCCGTGTATACATCCAACGAACGAACACCGAATGCTAATGTTCGGACATTTGTATTTGTGTTTGTGTTTGTTGAGCAGTTTATTCTTTTTCTTGATTACAACTTACACAACTTAAACTTGTGCGACTTTAATGTAATAAATAATAACCTAAACTTTTGCGTTTGTTCGCTAAGTGTATACACGGTTTAAGATTTGTAAGAACTAGAATTGTAATTTGATGTGTACCGTAAGACGTACGATTATTTATAAATATATCTACGATTTCTCATAAATCTTATAAGCTTTCTACAATAAGTCACCACTCATAGCATACTACAATGACAAGTCAGAATTACAAGTAATAAATCTTAGGAAATTACATCCAGAATATCTAAATCATATTAAATCATTTTATCAATATTTTAGCCAATCAGAAAAGTAACTCACAGCGAATAACAATAGATTATATGATTGATCAGTCATAACGTAAGTTTGTAAATTGTAAGAAATGAAATTTGGCTATTTCCATGCAATCACTTATTACTAACTTGTTATTGCTTTATGACATATTGCAACTTATTCCTGACTGTTAATTTATTATTACCGTCTTATTGTAGAAAGCTCATTACGGTTAGCAAGACACTGTCTGTAAAGATGTTGCATAAAGTTATAAGCATTCCAGTCATTTCTTACAAGTCAGTTCTCTCACGGGAATACGAGAATAAGTTACGAGTCCTCTATATGATTCTTAGAATTGACCTTATAAAACTATAAAGAATAAACAGGAAAGCAATTTATAAATCTGCTTATTATATCGTACAAGCGTGGGTAGACGACAAACTATCGTCGTTGAATTTTATTATATAGATTAAATCTACTAATACAC
>NW_017305800.1:959909-981565 GCF_001594115.1 Trachymyrmex septentrionalis | reverse complement strand
TAGACGACAAACTATCGTCGTTGAATTTTATTATATAGATTAAATCTATTAATACACGACAGACGGAAATTAACGTCAAACGTTTAATCATTTTGTTGTGCGATAAAGGAATTATAAAAGACACATAAGTGACAAACGGATTATTCACGCATGAAAGATTTGTTACATGTAGTCGCATGAATTATGCTACGGATAAATCCATAAGTTGATTAAATCGAGTAAATTGATTAAACACAAGATTACAAGAGAGAGAAATTTTATGTCACTGATATTAACGACGATAAAATGAGGAGTGATATATTAATTATATAGGTAAGTTGAATGAAAATTCTATCGAAGTAGCCATTAGTTGTGACACACACTGTATCTCGCATCGAGATAGCGATGATAAAGTGAACCTGCCAGCGAGCAGATAAGTTACCGGAGAGAGAAAGAGAGATACCTATGAGATATTGCGCGTTCTCGATCGATGGAGACCTCGTTTTGGGGTATTGGCTTAAGGTAATCGGTGTTATGCACGGTCATGCGTTTCCATAGATCTTGCATCATCGCCGCCGACACCGTCGACGCCGGGGATGAGCAGCGTCCATGAATAGTGCATCATGTGCATGAATATTTCACGCTCCCCGCGCCATGTGCACTTGGTCTCTGTCCAAAAATCTCTTCAACTTTTTCAGAGATGGTTGGCGCGGTATATAAAGTTCCAATTAACTAATCATGGGAACTTGCGAGTGCATATAAAAAGATTATAAAACGTCGTTATGTTATCACGATTTTAACTGTATCGTTTCTGTATTTCTTCAAGAAATTCGCTTTTTTTTTTATTCAAAGCGTTGAAGAGGATTGAAAGATTTAAGAGCGTATAAAGTTTACATAAAGGAGTAAAGGCCGCGCGTTAAAAGCACATGTAGTAATAACGAAAAAATTCTAAACAATTTTATGAAACTACTGCAAAGTTCAACGTTTTAGATGTTGGAAAATTAAAAAAAATATATTTGTGTCTCAACATTTTAAAAAATATAAGATTTATATGCGTAAAAATATGAAGAAATAATTTTACGAAAATAAAAATGAAAATGAAAATGAAAGGATCGTTATTTAGAGCTTCGCGTAAACGAAACAAAAACGCAATACAGAAACTTTAGTATAGCCGCGGAAACCGGTTGGAACAGCTTCTTTCAATGAGAGACTCACCTGATAAAAGGTTTTTTAGCCGAATTGGAATTTCTTCTCGCAATTTACAGACTAATGTATGCATTCACAATTGAGCTGATATACCATGAATATTCCATAGAACGATGGACAATTCTGTATTCGCTTTATCTATCCTCAATCAATTGCTTTGAACAAGCTCCAAAACCATCCCCCCAATCGCATCTGATCGATACGCAGTATCGCATTGATTATACACTCGATGCAATATGAATACACTATTTGTATCACGATCGATGGTGAGATAGCCAATCAAATTTCTCGACGATAAACTAAGCGCCATTAATCAAGCTGTAACAAAATAAGATGCAATTTTGATTAAAATCTATACAAAGATTTATATCTAAACATTTCTTTCGGTGTAAATAAATTACTACAAAATATAAAATATGAAGACTTATTAAAATAATTAACAATTTAATTTGCATTAATCACGAATAAAAAATTTTAAATTTGCTTAAATTGAAAGGAACTGCGGAAACTTTTAACAAAATATCTATGAGGTTCAGAAGAAATAATAGACTCTGATTTCTAAGAGAAATTGCACTTATGAGAATTCGTAGGTTATATATAATTCATTAATTACTTTCGATTTGATAAAGGATTAATAGGCGCCAAATCTGTCAGTCTTAACTGACGTCATATCACGTTTATTAGTAAGTACGACGCAAACTGCATCGTCTAACATTGCGATCGCACGTGTTCGAGCGCAACGGAAGGCGTGCGATTAAATTCCGTTCACGTGTTGCCCAAGTGACCTTCTATTCTCTAGTATTGTTGTCCCTGGCATCCCTTTTGAATCCAAAGATATTACAGCAACTTCTTCAATCTTAGTTTGGCAAGTATTATAAAAGAACACTCGTATATCTCTTATACTCTCGAGATCTTCGACAATTTATTTCACAGACAATATGTCATCGTAAGATTTTTTTTTTTTTTAATTTTGCATCTTTGTATGCTTTTCCTCAATAATTATACGTTAAAATACAAATCCTTGAATCGGTTATTATTGTTATTTATAATTAAAATACAAAAAAATATTTTTATATAAAGAACGAGTATATTCGTATTTTATGCAAATGTAAAATACATAACACAAAAAATATTTCTGCAAACGTAGTACATGTGTTGCATTTTTTTAAATTTATTAATTTTAAAATGCATAGCTATATGCAAAGAATGTGTAACATATTGCTGTTGTATGAAATTTTTATTGACTTGAATTTTTTCTTCTCTTGAAATTTCGCGCAATTGATTATGGGAAAAAAAAAAGAATAAATCTCACAAGTGAATTCCGCGCGGCCGACGAAATCAATACGCGATTCTCTAAACCGTTGTATAATATATAATCGTTAAGGTTTATTAAAAAAATATGTCTATAGATTTGTTACATCCATAAATTTTTTACGAGAAAGATTTGATCTCTTTGTTTCCATCTTCCCTGTTGCATCATTTATCAGGTTATCTAAGAATTCTTCGTGGTGAAATATAGATAATGAATTAAACTTTCTCGTTGGCGCAATGCAGTCTAGATAAGGATACAATAAAACAAACATCACAATGAGGGAT
Organism: Trachymyrmex septentrionalis; assembly: GCF_001594115.1. Classification (NCBI taxonomy): domain Eukaryota; kingdom Metazoa; phylum Arthropoda; class Insecta; order Hymenoptera; family Formicidae; genus Trachymyrmex; species Trachymyrmex septentrionalis. Next base: position 978,784 of record NW_017305800.1, on the reverse strand, counting down.
AATATTTCTCGATAAGATAATGAATAACTTATGCGTAGGATGACTTCGACACTTATTTTTGAATGAGGATTTATGATTGGATTGTCACGGAGAGTAAAACGGATTGCAATAGAAACGGTCTCTGGACGCCTTTTATATGTTAAATGGTTAAATATAAAATCATTTTCAGTTTTAACGCGAATTTATTTTGCACTTGACGCATATGACACAACCTTTTGTGGAAACAAAAGGCGGTGATAAAAATCCGAAATTATTAGCGTCCGCGGAACTCGCGACGCGTTCTATTACATATGTATGCGCGAGCGTGTGAGCAAAACATGATGCACTCGGATTTCTCTCTGAGCCAATTCGATTAGTAACAATGCCGCGACACGCGATATACCCGGATCGGATAAAGCTGCCGATTACAATCAGAAGCCACGGATCGATTAAGCGCACGATCCCAGAGATCAGAGTAACGAACTCGTCGACGACACGCGATATCATGAATTTTCCACACGTCATTCACGCCAATTCGTCGATTAATTTAAAGCAGATGTAACGAATGGATTTTGTGAATCTTACAAAATCACGCATAATGAATTAAATTCATATACTTTTGCCATTTGCGAAATTTAAACGTCTCTGACTAACAAAAATTAAAGTTGAAACTTTGTAACGTAAAAATAAAATTATTTTGTTGACATTTATCATATATATTTTTTTGGTATTTATAAAATAAATTAAAAAATATTTGTAAAAGAATTATCAAACAAAATAGAAATTTTTATTTAAATAAAATCTGTTTGAATAATCTGCAATGTTGAAAAAAAATAGTAATTTGTTGAATGCTAGAGTGCAAATATTAGTAAAAATATACCTATGTTGTATCGGTTTGTAAAAGCTATAAGTATTATCGGTGGCAATGTTGATAGCAAAGTTATTTATATAGAGTTGTGACTCTATAAAAAATACGTTCATCTCTCGGCTTTCAAAAATATTTTTCTTCCCCATCGCAATATTGACGTTGCTTCTGTTCGCGGAAAGTTCGTTTCACAATTATACACGCCAAGAAGAATTATCGATTTAATTTTAGTATATGCGAACTGCAAAGTTCATAATATAATAAACAGTTAATAAGCATATCGGACAGATGATGCTAATAAGGAATAGTTGTCGAGAATTTTTGCACGCGTAGTTTTGCGAGTTTTGCACGGAACTTGCGATATCAGATCTAATTGCGTATCTGAAAATTTAACGCGATGCTTATCGATCTTACATAATAGCTAAATACGCACAAGCGGTGGTCAACAACAAAAATAAACTACGCTCGTATTGTCTTTATTCGCTCTAAATATTTTTTCATTTGAGAGTCCGTTTTAACATTTTTATGAAGTCTAGAAATAAAAAGATATTTGGCTAGGCAAACTATTCTAAATTATTTTAAATATGTGAGATATTAATATTTTCTTTCTTTTTTCGATAACGCGTAAAGATTTCAACGTAGGTTAAGTTAGAAACTGTGATGATACTTGATGATACTGGCATAATGTTTTAGGATTAGATAGATTTGTATAGATAGAAAACTGCGCAGTTTTCTTCAGTTCAATGTGAGAAGAGTTCGTCGGAATCTCTCTTTCTCGCGCACAACTTCGTGAATATGATCCTGGCAGCAGACCAGGACTTCATTTTAAGCATCGACGGTCTCCGGCCACATTCCACGCCGTAATTTCGTAGCGACTCCGCCACAAAGAAGCGCGTCTTCCTATTCCGCCATCATGGTCAGACATTCTCTTGAAAGAATTTTTTTGCATTTTATCCCGCTGTCTTCGCTCAGTCAATAATTTCTCCAGCATAGAAAATCGATGAGTGATAGAGATGAGTTTAAATTGCTCAATTATCGCTATTGCATAATTGCAGTATTAGCTTTGATTGAACAACCGGACGATTTGATAAGCCGAGACAATTTGATAAAAAATTAAAGATATCTGTTATTATTCAGGAAAAAAAAAACCCAAAAATTTACCTATAAAGATGTACAAAAAAAATTAATTAACTGAGGATTTTAATTAATTTACTGATTTTAGAACAGTTGTCAATCAAGATGTTCAATCAAGATTTGAATGCCAATATTTAGTATTGATAAAAATTTTGTTAATAATACAACTATTTTGTCGAAAAATTCTCTAATTTGTAATTATTAATTTAATGATGAGATAATTAGAAATATAGCGTAAATAAAAATTTACGCTTTTGCATTTATGATATAATTTTAATTTATAGAGTTTAATATTTAAATACAAAGCTGTAAATAAAGTAAAATTTACCTTAACATTTTGAACGTTGATCTTTAAATAGATACTTTGTTGTGTTTAGGGATATTTAATGAGCTATTCTTATAAATTGTTATTTACGCAGTACTGACATAAAAAAACCAATGTCGATCGCATAATGGCAAACACCTTATGTTTCTGACGTAGGAACGACTTTATTGCACTTATGATAGCCGTCATGAATTAAATGATCGTATAAACTTCGGATAAATAGCTCCTGATCCGGAAATAGAACGTAGTTTGGAGGGTCAAGATGCCGATTCTGTGTTGATATGAATCGATAAGATACTGACTGATACGAGAGAAAATAAAGCAGAAGATACACAAACATCGGAAAGTTTATTGAGAACCTTCATCTAAAACTGCTCCTTTCCGGTTTCGACGAGCTGAAAACAAGTACGTCACCTTGTTAGCAACGTGACATTTTATGACGCGCCTCTTCGTCTTTTTGCATCAGAACTCGAAATATCCGATTCTCACCGAATATAGTGCAAATAATGCACGTGCGCAAAATGTTGACAGTAAAATTTTCACATCCCTCGCAATCTTCTCATTTAGAGGCTCTTCAGATGAAATTATTTTCGCAAAAGCCAGAACACACACGAGAGATTATCAAGCATTCAAATTTTTATTTATGTAACTTTTTATGTTCCTTTTTATGTATATTTATTCTATCGTATAAATTACTTTTCATACTTTATGTGAGTCAACAGTATTCGGACCCTTCTTTTCGTTCTTTTCTTTTTCTTTTTTATATTTTTATATCTATTGAAAACGCGTGTCCTCGAAACTCGCAAGATCCAGTATAAAAATACCACGTTTGATGCTGTAAGTTAAAAAAAACATAATAATTCTATTAATTTAAAAAGAAATGAAACGTATAAGATTGAAAGTCTGAGAGAATCAAAGAAGTTTCGAGTAGTTTTTATCAGATTGTCTTGATTCGCTATTGATGGATGGAAATGAGATAAGTTACTCCGGAGAAAAGGAAAGAAAGGGAAGTATAATAAAGAAGAGCGCGTGTAAATCGCACACAGTCGATTTACCGATTTGCGAGAAAATTATCCAGAGGAATAATCTGCGTTGCTGATAAGGCAATATATATTTTCGGGAACCCGATGAATGTTTTTGCAACCACTAATCACAAGGTTATCGCGCGGGGTATATTACTGCCGCGGCATTAATTACATCACTCAGTACGAGACACGTCTCGTAACTTATCGGACGTACTGATAGCGATTTTTATGTCTCGAGAGCATGACTTAATCAGTCGTTCGTCAACTGATGTCGATATTTTCAAGAAAATACACTGTACTGCGAAAATAGATTGTGAGTCTAATTATAGTGACACTTGAATGACCATCATTGTTACTCCGCGGACTTTTATGAAGTTTATAACAGCCAACTTCCTACATCGATAATAAATGTCTTGAATAACATCTGCGAGTGATAGACGATAATTGACAAGGTGAGTTAATTGATGACTTGATGGAAATTTTTCTTGTTAAATTTACTTCTTAGTAACCATTTTGAGAACAGGATTAAAACTTACAAATTCTTACTTGAAGTATAATAATCTTACAAAATAAAATGTATACTTATAATTATTTTAAATGTATTAATTACAAAAAAAGATTGAATAATTCAACAAAGTTATATTATACTTACTGTGTAAGTTCAACATCTATAATTAAAAAGATTTGATGATTTAACAAAGAAATTATCTGTAAGCAATTATCACTATGTTAATTGAGCTAATTCTTTGCTACAATGAAAATTGCTAATGTAACAAGTTATCTTCATTACAACAGCAAAAATACGCGCTGCCTTAGTTAGCATGTTTTGTTAAAAAATTTAATCTATATATTAGATAGATTTTTATAGAAAATTATCCTTGCTGTATTATTACAAATTTGCTGTACTTTACATCAAATATGATTACTTATAATCTCAATTTCATTCAGCTGTATAATTTTGCCATTTTAACATAGAATCTAGTTGTCCGTATATTATAACTGTAGATTTGCTGACTCAATGAAGTTTTTAGTTGTTTTAACAATTTTTTCCCATGTACATATATTATTACATACCTTAATATTTGCTATAGTTACAACTTGCAAGAGATTTCCGAAGTATGGGAGAAAAATTTCAAATTATGTTCTATATTTTCAAACTGGTAAAGTTTTTTCTTTGGCAGAATTTTTTTATCCGACACATTTCTAAAACAATTTTTTTGTATTCTTTATGAACTGTATCTTCCTCTCCTTATCAAATTCAAAACCAGTTTATAACTACAATTTGATATACCTACATGGAGAGAATTTTCTTTTAAAATTTACCCTGAAAATATGGTAGTTGTGGTACAATACAATATTTTGGAGATTTTTACCATGCACTTCAGTAAAATTAATCGAACTTATTTTATACTTTATTGTAGTTTTATTTTTTAATGAATAAGTAAGTGATTTACAATAAAATAATTCTTCCAAATGTTGTCTCATGACTATCACATTTTCAAGATAAACTCTAAGAAAAAATTCTTTCCGTGTATATATATAGGGTAAGCCTTTAATTCTCTTATAATTCGAAATGAACTTTTACATTTAACCAGTTTTAAAGTGACATTATTTTTACAACGCCATATATATATATATATATATATATATATATATATATATATATTGCCATATCAATTTAGAATAAACTGTCAGTCTGAAATTTTTAGGATATTATTTTTATTTAAAAGACTCTTATAGTGTGTGTTTTATTGTGCGTCTTGAAACCGAAATTTACGATCGAAACTCATTTATTTCCATCCCACTTAGTTTGGGTTTATTTATGTATGCGAAAGGTTGCCGCGAAACGTTATTGTTCTGAACACGCATTTACATCAATAGGCAAGTCGAGGAAGTGGATCTGCTGCTCGAATCCTCCGTCCGTTCTTTTCTTTCGTGCATCTTAGACGTCTTCTCTCTTTCATGGGCGAATGAATCACAATGCACTCATACATACACACTCTCGTTGACCTTGAATACTACTCCCCCCGTTTATCCTGAATTGGATGATGTGTTTTTATGAAAATAAAAAGAAATTCTCACCTTCGTATCCGGTTCATAGAAAAATTCCGACTGGATCGTGAACGTATACGATGTGTCTTGAAACTATCGTTTCGACATTAGAAGAGATTCCGAAAAATATCGATATTGATATTTATTGCACGCTACCAAAGTTTTTAATAACAAAAATTGAAATTTATTTTAATATTAAAGATTAGAAATAAATAATAAAAGATTTTAATGTGATTGAAGTTTGGAGCGTTCGTGGAGCGAAAATTAAAAGTAACCAAAATTAGACAGGCATACAGAAATAAATATAAATAAATATAACCAAAAATAAATATAATTATTTATCACAATTATTTATAACTTATTATTTTCTTTTACTTTGAATTTTATATACATAATTTGGTTTATCTTGAAACTTTAACTTAACATCAGTAAAGTATTTAGATTAGATTTTATATATAATAATATCTATTTAAAATTTTGTTATACTCATGATTATCGGGACTTTCATGAATTTGGGACACCTTATAAAATGATAGTATATTCCGAGGATAGTCTAAAGAGGCCTGTAATTTCGCAAATTATGATACTTTAAAACACGTAAATTAAATTTTGCCTTTTGTATAATATATTCATTACGTTTATAATTATTAAACCTTTAGCATCATATTAATCTTATCCGTTATCTCGTGTCATATATGATCACATATATATCAAAATGTCCAATAATTTTTCATTGTAATTAATTTGATGTCAACCAACTAATTCACGATAATCTCATATTTTTCTTCTTATAGTAAATATTTACTAAGTTTGTTATACTCTTTAACCGTCCGGTCAATGACCAAACTTTCACCATTCGTTCAATAACCGGGTACCCGGGTACCCGCCTATAATGTGTGACAAAAATTGGGTTTCAAACTACTTAAATTTCGGGGATCCAGACGGTTATACAATTTTTTAAAGAAAAAGTTAATAAATTCTATCTGCGAAGCTGAAATGGATACCCGGGTACCTGGTCATTGACCGGACGGTTAAAGACTTATTATTTATTAACTTATTATTTATAATTAAATAATACAATAACGAAAACTTAAATATTTTAAAAGATTCTCTCAAGCGCAAATAAATTAAAAACAAAGTTAGAAAATATTATTTTTAGTTCCTATCTCGAAAAATAATTTCTTCTTTTTGACGAATAGATAACGATGAAGTAATGCGATTGTGTATTGTATTATCGTTGTATGTCCAGCTTATGTGCTTCCGTCGCAGGCAGCGGTCCAAATATGACGTAACGTTTTCTAATAGATTTCATCGGAAACTTTAACCAAACTTGGCACGATTGACAGAGGAAACATCCACTTAGAAAAAGCTAGTTTTGATATGAGCTGTGCGTCTGGTAATATAAATAACGCAATGACCGTGCGCAGCTACTTTTTTCGATATCAATTGAGAAATTGGAAGCATATAAATCAGGCAATAGAATTCATAAATTCTGTTTTCGAAGCTGCAGTAATGTAAAAATAGTATCTTTATATTTATGTGTAATATTTTGGCGTAACGTCTGTTTATAGAAGGCAGATATTTTTAGAAGATACGTTTAACTTTTGTTATATAATCACAATATTATTTTGAAAATATAATTAAACCGTGAATTAGATTTAATATTATGTAAATGTTGTTGTACAAAATTTTGTAACAACGTCAGGCAAATGAAGGATTATAGATATTAGTCACGTGATGTTTTATGCAAATTGCTTTCAAGTGCTCAAAGCTATTTAATTTCGAGAAAATTAATAGTTCGTCTGCAGACCGATTACATTAGTTACTTCGTTATTCGCTCCTAAATTTTCCCAAGTTCACTCGTATTTTTGTCGCGGTGATATAATTAATATCGAGACGACAAAACGGAATTTTTCTGGTTAATCATAACGACATAAAAAAAATGTCAAAAAACTTCGAAAAATCGCGAAATAAAATACGAATCTATACGTTCTACTTTTTGGGGAATTAAATATCAGAAATTAACATCACAAAGAAACGATTATGTGAAATATACGATCATAAATCGCGCAATAATAACACGAGGTTTTTTTTCAGCATCCTGTTGTGGATGTATCGATTTTGAAACGTATGATGGAAAAATAATTTGTTTTATACCCATACATATGACTTATATACGCGAACGACTCCTTTGAAGTTTCACCGGCAACCAACAACTTGTTGTCTCTCTTTTATTGACGCTTCTTTTTTTTTATTAGTCACAAATTTGCGATCACGAATCATTAATCACTACAATTATTTTTTTTCTTACAATTATTTATGATATAAATTAAAAAATTGTTTAATTTTTTGTTAAAAAAACAAATATTTGTTTAGTTGACATTATATAACTGTTTATACGCGGCAGTAAAAATGTAATTAGTTCTATCAAGTAAATAATAACATAATATTATGTATAAACAATTAAGATGAAAAATTGATAGAAATTATTTCAAGGTACTCTATAAGAATAAGTATGTACGTGTTTTTAAACATTTATAAATAAATATAGCAAATGTACGTATTTTTAGAAATATTTAAAAATACAATAGATACTGATAAACGAAATTTTTCTGTTTTGTATCTTTTATGTATGAAAATAAAAAACATAGAAACTTTTCTTTATTTTTTATGTATAAAGGAAAACTTTTTATGTATCTAATTCTATCAAATCGATATTATAATATAATATCAAAAAATCTTGATAAAATAGGTGGATTTTCTCTTTTTTTTTTTTTAACCAGAAAATGAGTGATTTTATAATGTCATATATAACAAATAATTTTTTATTTCGTAATTGAATCAAATTATCAGTTTTAAATGAGAGTCCCATCAGTGAATTAATTTTACGACGTAGAATTCTCTGATAGAACCAATCTTAGGAATTCTCTTAGGGAACGAAGAAAATTTTTGCGAAGTGCAATTTAGTTATGAACACACAGCTCGGTCGTGTTCAATCGTCGTTGTTAGATTTTACGATGTACGCTCGGCGCTAAATGTACGATGACTGAAAATAGAGCCGTTGACGTCAAGGGTACCGAACGCGCGCGCACACAAGATTGCGAACATACAGGCATAATGATTGCATTCGGCACAGCATTACTACTGGCCACGGATTGCATGCCTGTCGTGTATACGTCGCATAAACGAGCTAAAACGAATCCCACGACGTTAAAACGAGCTACCGTCCTTCCGGTAACTCTTGCGACATATTGATCTCGGTTTAATTTTGGACGTCTTCGAATAGAAGTGGGAGATCGATAACAATCGGATATGTTTGTTATTGTAATAGAGAAAACAAGCGCTGAAGATTGTGAAATACAATCTCTTTCGATCGATACAAATTTTTAGATACAATATTTTAGATTTAAATGATCTAATTTGCCGAAAGCAATCGTATTAGATAAAAGAAAAGGAGCACAATATATTTTACCTGATTAATTGCAAAAGAATTATCTAATTTTTAATTTATTAAATTATAAAATACACTTTTTAATATAAAAATAATTTATATGTAATCCTATTTTTTTTATTTGACAAATTTCTGAGTTTATTAAATGTCTTTTTTATTCTCCGCTGTCAATATTTTAAATACTATTATATTTTAATATCTCACACGATTCTAAATTTTCATCGCGAAAGGGATGGTTATTTTGGAAACTCAATTTTCCAGACGCGACTATATTCATTCGCATAACTTGTCGGATCGCGATACTGTTCAATTTTCTCGCATTTTATCGCATCATAATTCATACCTTTGAAAAATCCAAGAGAACATTGCCAACTGGTAAAGTGAATATATTTGCACGTAAGATTATTTTGCCAATAATTGTATATAAAAACTTGAAATACGGAGCGCCTTACCGGTCCGAGTGTTAAGATGTTGAACTACTCTATATAATAAACATTCGTTTAAATTGAATTAATTTTCAGAAATAATCAATTTAAATGAATGTATATTATATAGTAGTTCAACATCTTAATACTCGGACCGGTAAGGCGCTTCGTATTTCAAGTTTTAACATAACGGTCTCGTTTCTAATCAAATTGTATATAATGAGATACGTAGAGTTACTTACACGAGTTCACCTACGACTGACGTAGCTGAACTTGCTTTCTTTTCTTTTAAAGTTAGACACGATGACGCGACGAGCTTGCGATGGCATCGCTGTTTTCAAATATTTATTCAAATAGCGCAATTTTACAACGTAATTTCATCGAAGAAATAGCTTAACCGTTTTGCAGATATCTTACGACAGCGAATCTATTTTTCATCTTACTCCCTCTCGCCTCCTCCTCTAATATAACGGGGAATGATATAAATTGAGAATTGTTTTTGATCGACTGACTGTAGATAAATAATTACCGGCGTGTTATACCGAATGACGTATCGATTGGCGCAGCCTCATTTATATTTATTTAGTTCTCTCGTGCAATGCCGAATAAATATTTCAATTTGCATATCAAATCGAACCTTCCTTTTCCTTTATTTAAACGATGCTGTTAATAAATTACGTATTATATATTTAAAAGAGATGCAAATCTTTAATGTCCGGACACAGGGAAGTTTACATATTTTACGAGAACAAACATAATTGTACGTCCAGTATATATCCCAATGATGAATATTTTTCCTCTCGTCCATCGAAAATAATAATGTAGGTTAATTAATTTTAAGAGAGTTAATTCTTAATCTGATTTTAATATAATAGAATAGAAAATTGATTAATAAAAAATTAATAGAAAAGTGATAATCTTCGCCTTAAATATTTTTTTCACAATCAGTCAGATGGGAATTCGATTTTTCAGTCGAAAACTTCAAAAAATATATCCACCCGAGCTTTTCAAGCGCAGTATAGAAGGTGATGCATCAAGATTCGAGACTTGCTTTCTTTCGGTAAAGCTTACAGCTCGGGAACGAGCTTCGAAAACCGGTTCCGAGACGTATATGTTTCTCTCATGAACATGAACATGCGTCACATATATCGTGTGCATATGTGGTAAACGACCACAACTTGGCCTGTCAACCGGCCGTAGGAAGAAAAAGGACCTCGGTTTTCTTTGCAATTTACGATTCACTGTAAAGTTCATTACGACTGTACCCTGCAGTCGAGAGAACTCCATGCATAATTCAACGACATGACTCCCGAAAACAGTACTATATATTTTTCAACTTTTTCACGGAATTTTCATTAGAAATCTCCGCTTCCTTCGACGGTTAGATTTCAAAATCGCTAATGATATTAATAAGACAAACAGCTTTTTAAACTCGTCCTCAAATTTTAGGTTATTTGAACAATTCAGTATCAAAAGTAAACGAAGCACAGGTCATATATTACACTATATTGAAACTACAATACCAAATAGAGAAAATTAAAGTCTGTTCATGAATTGGTAAGATAAACGTATCAGTTATACATATAGTGAACGTGACCCAATATTATTAGATGAAATAACCCAAATTTCAAATATTAAATTTTTAATGATATACGAACTCTAAATAAATTCGTCTTATTAAAGTTTCATAAACAACGAATTTATTTAAAGTCATTTTATATTATTAAAAACGTATGTTAAATTTTTTTTATATTTTACCTAATAATTCGGTCATGTCCATTAACTGTTCACTGATTTATTTGTCGTCTAGTGTAATTAGGAAAAGAATAATTCTACATGAAAAAAAATCGAAAACTTAGAACGAAATTTTTACCTATATGATACATATTTATGTGTAGGAACTTTTTTTTTTATTTTTGGAACAAATTGATGCTATTCGATCTCGAAGTGGTCGCGTGTAAATTCTCCTGCGACCGTGCAATTGCATGCTGTAACACAGAGAAAGAATCGCGTGCACGAGCCGTTCTGTCACGTGCACGCGCGACGCGACAGCGCGATATAGACGAAGGCCCGAGCGGCAAGTGGTGCAGTCGGTTTTCTGCCAGCATTGTGCGTGCATATGCAAGAGAAGGTACGGCGATTCGTATGTATTATCCGTGTGCTGTGTATGGCGTGCCCGTGAACGTGAAAGCGCAAAACGCGAAAATCGTCCTTGACGAGCGCTCGTGTATGCGTGACTCCTCCTGTCTCTTCTCTACTTGGAAACCGAGGTAAAGAAGCACTACAGTCACAGTTTAAACGGAGTCTATAATGAAATTTTAACGCGTGAATCTTAAGCTTTTAAGAGCTCAAGCCGTAAAGAAGCCTGTTCTAAAATGTGCTTTTTGTTTGTCAGTTCCTTGTTTTTTGCTATTTTTTACATTTTGTCTTTTTGCTTCTTATTCGATTTTTTGTTTTACATCGCCTGAGATAAGAGTTAACGAATTTTGAAAAAAAAAAAGAAAAAAAACCAAGAAATACAATTGTCGATAAAACGGTTGCAAAAGAGTTAAAAGCAAAAGGTAAAAAACAAGAAACAGGAAACAAAAAGCACATTGTAGAATAGGCTTAAGAAATTGATCAATGACGATCGAATATGATAAAAATAATCAACCGTGATTGATCAATTTCTTACGACTCGAGGCTTAAAATTTAATAGGCTTTCTACGATAAACCGTTATCTAAGTTTCAAGTCTTAAGCCGAAAGAATTTGGTCAATCACAGTTGAATATGAGAAGAATAATCGACTATGATTGGTAATTTTTTTTTACAGCCTATGACTCAAAGCTTAAGTATAAAACTTGTGAGCTTATTGTAGCCCACAAGCCTTTTATGCCTTAAAATTTTATTGTAGACGCCGCTTTAAAGAAATAGCGTTCGAACAATGCGACGGGAGACCGCGTGACCGGCATCGCGGCACCACGATCACCCTGACCCGTTCCTAATTAATCGCGCCCGCCGCAATTAGGCGCGAGCGCAAGCCGAGGATCGTTAATTGCAGAGCCGGCGGAGCTTACTCGCGGCTACGAATGTCCGTCCATCGAGAACGCTAACTTTGGTTAACCGAATTTTCTCCGTTCGGCTGCGTGTTACAGGTAAGACCGTAATTCGGATAATTCAATTAAGTTGTAATGCAGCTTCGATCATTAGTTACCGCTAGTTGGTTTCGATCGTCGATCGGCTGACACGTTTTGAGCCCGTGAATGTCGAAAGCGTTGCTCAAAATAAGAGACATTAGTTATCATTCGCGTGTATATAACTCAACGTTGTTTTACGCAACTTACAGTCAAAAAAAGAATTGATCGAAATTTACCGAAAATAAATCCTCAGACGTATTCGAAGTTGACCTCGAAACCAAAGTTTCCAAGAGCATCCGTTCCAGAGTGCTCTGAAGCTTTCTGGACGGTATTTCCCGGAATTCCGGCACTCAGAAGCTAATGTGATAATAAGATTTCCGCGAGAGATCTCGTAATTTATCCGTTTGTCAGAGACATTTGAACAAAAATGAGAGCAGACAGATTTATTCTTGAATTTCGCAAAGAAAAGCGATTTTCAGAATAGCTTTCGCAGCGCGAACATTGACGGGTGCTTTGTCCTCACGGATTGGATTACTCTACGTTGCCAGTTAGAGTCGATGATGGATAGGTTGTAATATACGGAGTGACTTGTCAGTGTTATTTTCTATCTCATCTAATTTTTAATGGAATCCAAGAGTGAATTATTTTTACACCGAAAAAAATTTACTAAACTTTAATAAATGTTTGTTCGAATAGAGCGTTGACTATAATGTAAATATTTATTTGGATCAAGAATCATTCATTTAAGTATTATTTTTGTATTGAGTAAATATTTGTTTATTGTAAATGTTATGTTAGTATTGTTCAAATAAATATTAAAATTCAGTAAGTTTTTTTTTTTTCAATGTAATGATTATATATACAAATGAACGTCGAATAACATAGAAATTCAAAACTGAAACAGAATCTTCTTTAATGTTTACTCTCACGTGAAAATAAATAGAACGATTTTGCATTCACGCGGTAGTGCTGCTATTAATCTTGACGTATACGGTTTCTATCAATGTATAGAAATCGTTTCCAGCCGATCATCACTTTTCCGGGCTAATTTCAAATCGCGCGTTATCGTACCGTTATTAATGCTTTGATTTATACTCGTTCATCCGTCAGTATTTCAAAGTTAAAATTAATCGCGGCGATAGTAACGGTAGTAGCAGTAAAAACGGATCACTCTGTATCGACATCTGCAAACGTCATCGGCGTAATGACTGGGATAATCGTTCGAAAATCTCCACCAGCGTGCAGGCGGTGCTTTATGAGCTCTTTCTGTGTTACTATGCAGCTGCTGGCAGTCAATCGACGAGCGGAAAAAGAACGAGCCGCTTTTCTCGAGCGTAAGTGCGTTCCTCTAGGGGAAAGCAAAGCCACACGGGGCATTACATCGCCGATCATCGTCGTGCAACGCCGTTCCTCGTGATCATACGTATCGAGATTACCACTGTCGTTCGTGTGTGCACGTGTTTGTGTGCGCGCTTTTCTCATCTGTGTGCAGTCCCACGAGCAGCCGACCATATAAATGTTTCATCGAATCGCCGACGAGAGACTCGTCTCCGCTCTGCCGGTTGCGCTGCCCCGTCGTTGGAAAAGAAAGTTGGCGCTCGCGATTACATGAGCGGAACACGCGACAACGGGGGACCCGCGGGCCAGTTGAGTTGCACATTTAGCGTAATTTTGCGGGGCGATGACTTAGCACGCGGTGACGTTGACGTTACCGCGATCCGATCCGGTTTATCCGCGGCGGTATCGGATTGAGGACGATCGGAAGCGAGGCGGCCGGAAGCGGGTAACAACGAATCAGCTGGGCTACGTTCGGATTCCACGTCCGAATGCTCTGCATGTGTCATTTTATTCATGTTTAATATTCGATGAACAACAAGAAAGTAGAACGCGAGAGGCACTCGGATGGAAACCTGAAATTTGGATTGTGCCCCGGAGAGGGTTCGTTTTAATTTCGATGAGCTTAATTTTCGACCTTATTCCGCTGGTTGTGAATGCGGAAAAGCGGAAGTTTATTGCAGATTTTCGTTGTCAGATAAACGTGAGAATTCCTTTTTGCGGTATCGAGATCGTGTCGTTTCAAATCTTGAATGTAATCGACTTTCTAAGGCTGTTGCAAGTTTCTCTGCGACGAGATAGACGGACTGATATTTTTGAATTATACGGAATTTGTATATTTCAACAATTGTGCAATTCCAATTTTGTGCTACATTAAAACAGGATTAAGATAATCGCCTATACATTATTTTCTTTGAAAACTAATCTCAGGCTATGATATTCTTTTCAAAATATCGGACTTATGCTAAAACACATTAAAAGTACATCAAAACGGAATTGAGATAATCGGTTCAACATTATTTTCTCTGAAAACTAATCTCAGAGGCCATGGTATTGTTTTTTAAGTATCGAGCTGATGCTAGAATAAAAACACACTTATATCGATAAAAAAAAATCGCTAGAAGCATATAACATACTAAACGACACAGAATTGTAAAAAAACAATAGCATTTAAAAAGAGGAATAAAAAAAGGATGATACATCATTACACGGTAACATCTAAAATAATAATTAATAATAAAATATTTAAACACCAATTTAACGCCATTAAAAATATTAAAAGTCTCCATAATATTTCATGTTGATGGGAGTTTTAACAGACTGTTTATGATCTATAAATACATGAACGTCGACATGTAAAATTGCTAATTTAATTTTAATTGCAAGAACAACTCCGATCTGAAGGCTCTTAATATAAACTATATTTTTATTTTGTAATTTTATTTTCTGCTGTAAAAACAGTTCCTACAATATTCTAATTTTACGCCACTCATGCACTTTCTGCGTATTAAATTTTAGATTCGATCGTTCCAAAGCTAATGGAATTGTAGAAAGTAAAATTCAAAACATTTCCGAAATTTCGGGATTCTTTTTAAGATATTGAAATTCTTGAAACGTTTTGGTTTTACTCTCTACAACGTCGTCAGACCGCAACAGCATACATTCTGCATCTGTCGTTTTCATCATGATACATTAGAAGGCGTTTGATCGCACGGCACATTGTGCATCGTGTCTCGCCGAGTGGCGCCTCGGCGCCATAATCCATGGTAATTCGTAAAAGAGCTGAGGCCTTGTTAGAACGCGCCGGAGCTCGCAGCGAAGAGTAGATTTCCACGTTGCCCTTAATCGAAATTTATTAACCGTGGCAAAAGTGCAAGTACCGCACGGAATTACACTGGATTGGATAACGCTCGCGCGTGCGCTTATTATGCACCTTGATATCGCTCACCCCGGTAAATTTCTTATGCAATGGCTAGACGGTAACAATAGTTGACACGAGAGAAGTGACCTTTTATTTTTAGAAGCGATATCACGAGAGAATTTGATCTGCTCAATTATCGTTTGATGCTACCTTGATCAAATAACGAGAGTATATCAAGACGAGAAATCGATAAATTATTAAAATGTATTAAATTGTTAGAAAAATATTAGAAATTTTTTAATGTAATAAACTCCCATATAGTTTATGTAAACTTATTTATTCATTATTTCAATTACTTTGATATTTTTAAAAGAGATTTTAGTATTATAAATTTACGATGGATTTGGAGTCTTCTAAGAGTAAACAAATTGTGTAGAAGTCTTTCTAGAAGATACGGTGATTGATAGTAAACGGCTATCACGAGACCTCGTTTATGTTGCTAATTGACATTAATCTACGTGGAACAAAGTTGATAGGCGCGTGAGTCTAGTCGTCCGTTGGCGAATTAATCGGATTATGTCTTCTGCGAGTTCGGCTTGCCATTTTATTTGCCAATTTATTTGTGACGATGCGGGCGATACATCATCATGATCCATTCTCATCATCGTGTCATCTTGATTGTCTCTCAATAGGCACTCCTTTGCAAATCAGCGCTCTTCGTTTTGTCACGTACTTTTTTATCCATTATCTTAATTGTTCACGATCGTAAAAACATCATGTACGAATATCGTGTCTTGATCTATCAATCGGTCAGTCGGGTGTATCGGGTGATATGATGGAAAGCAAAAAAATCTGTTCTGCCACAGTCAGAGGACTAATCGAGAGGCTAATCGAAATGAAAAGTACTGTTGTCAGGATTTTTTTTTGCTATCCCCAAGAACGCGCTATAATACATAATTAGTTCTTATCACTTTTGTTAAAGATGCAATATTCTTTATCAATACACTAATACAAATAATATCAGTCAATTTCTCAGTTAACAATTAATGCAAATATTTTTTTACAAATTTATTAATCATCTCTTATGTAAGACTACAATTTTGCAATGACATATTATATCTCTGTATATCTGTATTTGCACGAACGTTCAGAGTAACAGCAGCGTTTGCGAAGCACCATTGCTAAATTGACGCGCATTCATTAAGGATTGATCGCTCAGTTATTAACAGCGCGTCACCGGCGCGAATGACGGTGTAATTGACGGTTGGTTTGTGTTGATATTCCTGCGATACTTTCCGACCTGATCATCGAAAGTGCGATGTGGCAAAACAATGATACTGTACCATTGGAATTTTCCCAACCTTTGATACACAAGTAATATTTATATATACGTACGTGAAGAAATTATATTTAGAGCATACAATGCAGTTACTACGATGTTTGACGATGTTTTAAAGTCTCGCTTCGAGACTTTAATTGAGTCTGAACGACATTTGTGATTAGGACTTCCTTTTCCTGTCATACTAGAATATTTCTAAGCATATATGTATATTGAAGTGTTTTATATTTGAACTTTAAAAACAATCGTTTTTAACTAAAAAAAAAAAAACTTATTTACATACTTTGATTAGCAGTTTTTAATTACATATTAAAATTATAAGAACTGCAAACATTTTTTATATCATTTAGGCAATTTCAAATTATAATATTGCATTTCTGATATATATAAATATATACATTTTATGTTGTATATAAACTGTTTTTAGCAGTATATTTATAATTTTGAGTAGCTATTTTATAAATCGACATGTTAAAAAATTGATTTTTTTTAACTATTGAATTATTAAAATAAAAGACATTGTTTAAGAATGATAAAGACTTGCGAAATGACTGAATCTTAATTTTTTATTTTCATTATACTTAATACTTTTGTCAGAAGAATCGACGAAAATTGAGACGTATATCGTTGCGTCATGTCTTTATTTCCGCAAGCTTCGTTTCTGCACGAAGAAGTTGCCGCGCGGTTTGATGAGTCACAATGAAAGTATTTATCGCCTAGAGTTTCATTTAAATATACGCCGTTACTCGGGTCACGATTTGTGACACAAGACGTCGACGATCTGAATTCGCGAGATGAAAAAAATTTCGATTCACAGGAAGAAAAAAATTATTTTTTCGAAATTAAGGTCGCGCAAAATTTAACATTTTTTATTAGATGTCAATTAGCGTTTATGAGAGAAAGTTACGGCAAACTGAGATGAACAATTTTAATTTTACACGTTTGCAAGGAAAAATGATTACGTGGAAAGATTAGATTCGCGAAATGTGAATTTAAATCATAGTTGCGAATGTAACCTTAGGATGGTAACTAGATTTCGCTGACTGTGATAATACTTTTGCGCGCGAGAAAACTGAACTTTTGCCGAGAACGAGAATTGCATCTGGAAAAAGAATGTCTGGATTAGACTGTAAAATTAAGTGCAATAAGGTAAACGTAATTCATATGCTGCTTTTAATCCCAGGAAAAATCTAAATCTGAATAAATCGGTTGACATTAAGACAACTATATATTTTTTAACAGATTTTTTATACGACAATTTATAAATTGGTGAAGATAATGTCTAATATCGAATATAAAATTATTTGTGAAGAGGACATTTTGAAGATTTTTAAGCTACGTGATTTGTACAAGGTGATAATCGAAAAGTTGTTGGAGATAAATAGCTTATTTTATATATAATATATTTAATAAACGGATAGAATAAAATAAATACTATAAAAGAAATCTGTCATTTTTATTATAAAATATTATAAAAAAATACGTATTTATAAATTTGTAATTATTGTCTAACTTTAGATGATAATCAGTTCTAAAATATATACATATTAGACAGTCGAATTGTTGGCTTTTTTTAATATATATATTTGCAAGTTTATGTTTTCAAATATGATAGAGAAGAATTAGAAAAATTAAAGAACTTATGAAACTTGTGGAATTCATATATACGGTTGTTTCTTAAGTTTTTAATGTTTATACACACGCGACTATATAAAGCGTTCTCTCTATACATATCGGTTATTGCGAGAAATATTTCCAAAGCCTTGGTCCAAAGCCTGGTGATCGAGTTGGTTAAGACACTTGTCCCGAAATGTCGAGAGGTCCTAGGTTCCTGGCTAAGGTAATATTTTTCGCAATAAGTCCTTTACGGTTTTTCTAATTTAATTTATTAGCGTTTTATATAGAATTATTAGTGTTTCAGGCTGATTATGTTAAAAGTTCGAAAGTTACCAGCGCGCAATCTGAAAT
>NW_017305800.1:955846-959809 GCF_001594115.1 Trachymyrmex septentrionalis | reverse complement strand
TATATATACAATCATTTCTTATATCTTAATAATGTTTATGTATGTTTTTTTTTTTTTTCTAAAATGAAAAATTTCTCTGTAGAATAATTTATTTTATTCCGTCCATTTTTAATATAAGATAACAATTATTTATTTACTTTCAGCAATTTTCCGATTGTTGTCTGTACTTGCGTTGAAGCAATCTAGTGACCCAGCATCATATTCCTCAGAGCCGAGAATATGAAATAAATATTTTGTGATTTTTATTGGTCCGTTATGATTTAATAGCACACAATTAGTAGTCGTGTACTCTTCTCACGTCGCGTCGCGCGAGGACATTATTCATCGGGAAACTACCCTCGGTATGGTCCGCGGGTTGCAATTACATCGCGTTGTTATAGTAATAACACCCGCAAGGATGCGAACGATATTATTTCTCGTGCACACAAACGCGCTTTAGCCGGTCGAATCCGGTTTATATTTTGAAGTGATAAGAAAACTAAACGCGATAGTGGCTCTTCCCCATTGAAGCCCGACACCTGAGCCAGCCGTTTTGTAATTACTGTTTTCTTGTTTGATGTCGAAATGCAGAGTAAACATGCTCACCTGCCGCATTAGTCTAATTACTGTACGTGCTTCGCATTGTTCTCGAATGTCTTGCTCATGATTATATTGTTATAGCTGCATATTTTCCTTGCTCCTCCGTTGTTCGTCGCGTCTGTCACCGTACATCCTGCGTATGACACAATGTAACACGATAGATCGCACTTTATCCGACATTAACGGTGGAAAAAAAAAACGGAGACTATATAGTATTCTGCGTGAATGGAAAACTCAGCACACCGACTATCGAAAGTAAGTGCGATTCGCCACGTTCAACCGCCGTGAAAAATTAATTTTACCTTTTAATTTCTTTTTTTCTTTTAATTCCGCGACTCGGAATTCTTACCGTATTTTTTTTTTTTTTATATATCGACGTTTCGCTCGTTTCCGCAGTATCATATCCGCGCTCGTAAACTGCGCTTTTACTACGGCCGACTGACTCAAACGGCAGTCGATTAAGTTCGAAGGTTGACACCTTCAAGATCGTCGCGCTTTGTTTCTACGATCTGACCTGGTTTCTTTTTTTCTTCTCTGTCCCTGTATGGCTGCAGTATTCGTGAGAATACGGTGAACGGCTTGGTACCTGCCGGCGACTGTAAGATTTGCAAGGATACGAGAGACGAGCCGAAGGACTCCGAGGGTGCGTCCCTGCTCTGTGCCCTGAAACCGCGTAAGCGCAAGGAACGTCGCGAATCCTGCTGCCAAGAACGGAAGCTAATAAGGTATTTATAATTGCATACTAAAATCATACAGATCCTTTAATGTCATTCATAATATTCTTAACTCTAGAACACACACCGTTCCGAAAAATTCTGAAAACACCCTATGGGTCTGGAAAATCCACTGTAAGTTCAATTTAGATAAATATTTTTAGACTCTTTTTTTTATTTTGAAGTTATGAGATTTAGAAATATATTTGCATAGATTGTAATGCCAAGAAGTTTTATATTGTTAAGTTATAAAATAAAATTCCTCACTTTTTTCTTTTCTTCGTGTACGGAGCAAGTGAAATTTCGATTGGCTCTGAGAAACTCATGTGTGTTCGAGAGTTAATTTGATCTTAAGGTAAATTTTTACGAGCTGCTCTAATCGGCTGTTTCAACGACAAAAAGGATCACGTGATCGAAAAGGACGCTTGATATTCGTCAATTTTGACCACGTGACTACGTCCTTTTTGAGCAATTCGTGAAAATTTACCTACATTGTTAGTGAATTTTGATATCGCTAAACATTATGTTTCGACAAAAAACGTTTTGAATTGGATTGAATTGTTATTTATTGATGAAATTAATTTTATGATTTATGTGAATTTTATCTCGCGCTTAGATGTCACAATTTTCTCCAAAACATTTGCTGTTTATTTTAAATGTCGTGTTAATTACAAAATGTAATAGCCTGTTAAGTATAATAACTGTGAGAGCATTTTACACATGCGGTAAAAGATTACTGATACATTATTCCGAATTTCACTTAGTTTTGATTTCTCTCACGCGTATTATTAAATTGTGTAATTCTTAATTTATTGCTGTAACAATAAATATTTAATACAAATTTGCATACAAGAATTATCGCGGTGTAAAGATGTAAAATGTCCATTTCCTAAGTTTTCATATAACTTGAATTTTATGGATACGTTGGCGAACATTGTTCGTCTTCACTAGTATTGCGTTGCGGCGATTTTAGAATTGTACATAGAATGCCACGACTATGCCTTTCAGGAGTAGCAGCGAAGAACGTGTTCTTGACAGTCCCACCGACGTCGCGGATACGATCAGACGTGTGAGCAGTCACGAAGATTTCAATAGCCAGGAACATTTGCACATTTTATCGCAACTCGGCCAAGACATGGGCCACGGTGTGGTGAGTATATAAGTTATATTAAGGTAACGCAATAGTTCAGGTTTGATTCTAAAAAAAATTGACATTTTTGTATAATTTTTATGTAATTATTAAATATACCAGGCCTACTTTATATATAATTCTAGAAAGATATTTTTGTAATAGAACTAATTATCTAATAAATCTTCTTTTATTTCATTAATAAACGTATCAAAACTTTAATTATCGTATAATACATTAATTATTTCACTTTATGTATTAATATAGAGAGTATATTTTAATATACAATAAATTAATATTTTTAGAGTTGCATAATTCTATTATAAGCAAAATGCAAACTTTTGCTAATTGATATGTGATTTGATGTGGCACAGAGATGTGGCGGATTACCGCTCCATGAGAGAACCAACGTTTCGCCAGTATCGAAAAAATCGTCGTCAGTACCTTCACCGTGCGAGGTAGTTGTGGCGACTGAAAAATATGACTGCGACGCCGAAAAATTGAGAAATAGCGAACGCTTTAGTAGAAGTCTTACCCCGAGAGGTAGGAGACAAGCACGCAGAAGAAGAGTGCACAGAATTCCAGATACTGACCAGAGTTCCAGTAAGGTAAATAAAATCTTTCATTACAGAGAAACGTTAATTAATATTTAGTCTCGTATGTAATATTATGTGTGTTAAAAAGTTAATTTTAATTAAAATTTAATTCTAGTAAAATAGATTTCGATATTCCATAACTGTTGCATTCCTAAAATTAGCATAATCAAATTTTGATCTAATCATGAAACTCGCAAATTATATAGGATAAAGTAACCATTTAAGTGCTGAAATTTGAATTGATACAAAGTCAACGTTAAGTAAGGTTCAAAGAATATGTCAAATATAAAAAACTTTGAATAAGACTATGTTTTTCATTTTTTGCAACAGTAGAAACTTTTATTTGGAAAATAATAGTTATTGACCAAAAATTTTATAGTTATTGAACAGAAAAAAGACAGCCATTTTAACTTTGCCGAAAAAATTCTTTTTTTTTTTCCAGAAAAAAGACAGTGATTGAACATTAGTATGGATACTATTAAAATAAAGAAGAAAATTCAAAAATTGAAAGTGATTAATGTATTCTCTTCTTTTCCAAGTATAGGGCAGGGACCAGTTATTACTATGTTGTGAACTTAGCTGTTAATTTGATTTTAATATGTAGACAAATTCATAACAAATGGTCAATCACTGTATCCATAGTGAAAGAAGATGTATTTGATGTGTCATATTTTCTGTATATCATCTATAGTCTCTGTAGTAGTATTTGGCTATTAATGATGACGGTTTGTTCTAACTTTTATTATAGGAACACTAATTTTGACAAGTATTTTTTATTAGTTGGTCACAACGTAGAAGAACATGCGCAATGCATATATGCGCATTATTACACCTTGCTTCTTCCATCATAGATCTGTTCTTTTTAGCTAAAGTTTTTATACAGTTCATCTTTCTTCTTTCTGTCTCTCTCTATGTTGGAGAGAAAAAGGGAAAAAATAAATCGTGT
>NW_017305800.1:951348-955746 GCF_001594115.1 Trachymyrmex septentrionalis | reverse complement strand
CTGTTCTTTTTAGCTAAAGTTTTTATACAGTTCATCTTTCTTCTTTCTCTCTCTATGTTGGAGAGAAAAAGGGAAAAAATAAATCGTGCCAAAAGTTTAACTAAAAAGAACAGGCCCCATGACTGTATCGTGATTAATCACTTATACTTTACTCTTTGTGACATTTTCAATGGTAATAGGACTTTACAGATGTTGAAGCGATAATATTGCGATGGTTAAAATAATTCATATACCGTATATCACGAATTACATTTAATAAGAAAAATTAAAAAATTTATTTCTTTAGGAAAACGAAGAAGAATCTGAAAATATGTACATCTCCAATGTGTCACCGAGTCCTAATAGTCATAATGGCTCGCCAGCTCAAAGCTTCTTGGAGATGTTGAGCAGCGGACCGAGCAGATCACCTTCGCCAGCTCGTCCACCGACCGTCGATCACGAGGACGTTAATAATCCCAGTTTGACTAATTGGGGCTTTCAACATTTGGAAGGAAATGTAGATATATTTAATTTTATATAATATCTAAATTAATTAAAAATTAAAGATTATGTAATGATAATTACTAAGAAATTGTACTACAGAAAATTATTAACAATAAATATAATTTCAATCTAAAGATTAAGAATGTCATTACACAAAGCGTGGAAATGCGGAAATGCGGAAGACGAAATTAACTAAACTTTAGTTTAGATTTCCGCGTTTCCGCGTGTCCTGTTCCGCTTGTTTCGATCTCCTAATATTACATGAAGCACAATTTGAGCGGAGAAAAGTTCCTTCTCGTCAAGGAACAGGGGAAATTCGAAATTATTAATTTTTAATGCTATTTATTGATTAAAATACTTGTATTTAATACATAAGCTGAAAAGATAAGCATATTAATAAAAATTGCCATGAATTAAGTAAACACAATTTTTTTCAATGTATACAAAAGTGTATTTGTCACTATACCGTTCTGCTTTTCCGCGAAAATTGTGCTCTATGTAATATTAGGAGATCAACATAAGCAGAACAGAAAGCGCGGAAACGCAGAAATCTAGTAAAATTTAATTAATTTTGTCTTTCGCATTTCCGCGCTTCATGTAATGGCACTCTAAGAATTATGTGAATAGAGATATACAGAAAAAATTATATACAGAGTATCCCTTTTTGAATAATGCATTAAGATTTCTCGAAAACTATGGTAGATACGGAAAAATGTTTCAAACAAAAGTTATATGGTTTGGAGAGAGACATAAGAAGATATCATTGATTTGATCTTGGGTGGCGTCAGGTGGCATCGTCAAGGTCAGGTTAAGATTATCTCGATTTTTTTTAATGGGGCACCCTATTTTTGACAGCAGAATCTAATAGCTGGTGTCAAGAGCTTTTCAAAACATTGTAATAAAATTATTTTTCATTACATACTTTTCGAGTTACAAGACTTGAAAGTTACAATACCGCCAGCATTAGCATTAAACAAGGTGTCCGATCGATGGTTAAAAATCTCTTGAATGCTGTTCAAAATCATGTTCTGGATAACATTTATCAAGATCAAAGCCATTGGAAGTTGTACTTATTTTCATTTTAACATAAAAATGAATTTTTAGTGTAAAAATGAAAATAAGAGAAATAATCTGGCACCTTTCATAATGCTAATGCCGACAGTATTGTAACTTTCAATTCTCATAGCACAAAAAACTTAAAGAAAAAATATTTGATTATAGTGTTTTGAAAAGCTCTTGAGGTAAGCTAAAAGAATATGTAATGAAAAATAGGGGATTCCATTTAAAAAAATTGACGTGACCTTGACCTGGCCTTGGCGACGCCAAAGTCAAATCAATCTTTTTATGTCTCCCTCCGATCCATACAACTTTTGTTTGAAACATTTTTCCGTATCTACCATAGTTTTCGAGAAATCTTAATGCATTATTTGAAATGGGACACCCTATATATAAGTCCAGATTTTTTATAAAAAATAAATGTTTAAACTTTTTTACGTATATTAATTATATGTATCAATTGGAATTTGCAGGAAGAAGCCGTGGACGCTCGAGTGGAAGCTATGCTCTCGCCAAGGAACTCGCTGTTGCTCCCCAGGAGATTTTACTCCGAAGAGGAAATACAATCAAATACACTTAGTCCATCGGAAATGGGACTAAAAAATCTTGCAAAACATATTAACGGCCTGAAGAAGAAGATCAAAAAATATGAGGATGAGTTTGAGGAAAACTTCGGCTATCGACCGAGTCATTCTGACAAAATGAGCAATCGCGACATCAAACGGCTGTGCACGGAGCTGAATAAGCTTCGGAAAGAACACAAATTATTGAAGGAAGATCCAATAGGTGCGCTTCTAGCTAATGCCAACAATCGACTGAATACTACCGGCAGTCCCATAAACAATAACAACGGCCATGAGAAATCTCAGACAATGGAGGAAGTGATCAAGGAAGCGGAGAAAAAACTTAGCGAGAAGCGTATTAAGTACAATCGGCCCGATAACATGGACGAACTCAGTTACGATCAATTATTAGACGAAAAGACGGCCGTGCAGAAAGCATTGCTTCACATTGAGAACACTTTCGGCAGGCCAGTTTCTAAGGAAGACAGAGCAGTTGTTCGACCATTATACGACCGGTATAGGACCTTAAAGAGATTGCTCATTAGAGCAGGCGCGGTAAGAATAATTAATTGTTGTTAACTAAATATAATTTAAAATAAATTTTTGGAAAAAAATGACAATGTGTTCTGTACATGTTGTAGAGCAAAAATAAGGACAGCGTTACCGAACTGGCCACGATCCTAGAGCACGAAACGATGGATTTTACATCATCGAATCTTCCAGGAAATCCTGTAGAGACTGATAGAAGAGCCAGCGAGCCTGATATGTCACATCGAGGCATCTTGGACTGTATCGATCCCGTAGATCAGTTGCCAACTGATAGCGATAGTCAGAATAGCAGTAGCGATGCCGGCGAAGGTCTTCACGCTCTTCCTCAGTAAGTTTAGATTAAAATTGTATATAATACGAAATTGTTATATATATATAGATATGTAACAAAATATTAAATTAACACCTTCAATATATACTTTTTTAGGCTCTGCTTATTTATAATTCTAACTCTTCTCTGTAATTTAAGTCTTTTGACACATTTGAAAATTTATTCTGAAATTTTTCCGAAATAAAAAAGGAATTCGATTTCCCCTGTTAAAGTATTTTGTTAAAAACTATTTGATAATGTAATAGAAATGTGTTGAAAAGTAATTCTGAATTTTTTCACATTTGAAAATCTATAACAAAATAATAGATTGCAAATTGGGAGAAAAATAAGATTATAGACGCAGGATTAATTATATACTTATGCTCTCAAAAAAGATTTATAAAATAAAACCATTAGAAATGATTTCTAATAAAAAAACATCTAATTAAAGCGTATTTGTTAACAATTTTCGTTAAACATTATCTCCTTTTTTTTATAGAGAAGAATTACTGATACAACAACGAGCTACTCGAGAAGAGAAGAAGCGGCTTCGTAGAGCGTTGAAAGAATTAGAAGCACAATTTGAAGCTCGGGCTGGTCGCCGTATGCAACGTGAGGATCGTGGACCGCAAGTCACTACCGTGTATGAATCATATAAGCAGGCGAAAGCGAAATTGAGACTGATTGATGCCCTCATAGCTAAAAAAGCTTGACGTAGTATTTAATTCACGAGTAATGAAGAACTGATTTGAAACAAAATTGTTGAAACTTTAAATGATTTTTAATGTCTGTAAGAAGATACAGCTGTCGCAGGCACATTCATCTATCTGCAATTTTAGCATTGTGCGGTCGTGATTAAAAAGGCCTGAAGAGAAGCAATATCCGCCTGAACGAAAAATACTATTATAACGCAACGAGAATTTATCATATAAAATCAAAAAATTTCGAGAACAAAAATATGAAAGTGAATAATACATTCTAATATAGGATTTATTTCGCTTTCATAAAATCATGTGCATGCCGTATATCCTCTTATACGGTTTTCTTTCGATCGTAGATTCCGTTACGACGCTGGGAAAATAATACCGAATGTTTTTAATGTTTAAAGTAACGTATCTTTTTTATAACATCGTTTTTGATCAACGTAATCAATATATCGAAAGTGCGCAACTTATAGTGAGCAATAGTATATCTACAGAATAAAAGCATGGTATCATGATAGTACATTTGAATTTTAAGCGCTAATTCTACAACTTAAACTGATTATTATGACGTAAAATAAAATAATTGTTCGATGATATCATCGCGTACATCTTGTTCATTTTGTATTTAACATATTCGTTTGCAATGGAAGATTTCCATTTGATTGTCCTCCATTCATTTCATTGTATATGCAGCATTAATAATACATTTTTTACTCTAACAAGAAATTGGATG
>NW_017305800.1:941405-951248 GCF_001594115.1 Trachymyrmex septentrionalis | reverse complement strand
ATATTTGTTGCAAAGATTTCTAAACTTGTTTGTACTTGAAGTATCATGTTTTATAACGGTTAACGCAAGAACAGATATCGAACGAACGAAGTCCAACTTGTCATTTTGAATCGTTAAAACAAATCAAGATTTTTTCAACAAATATAACGATGTATATCATACAATTGTGAGAAACGTGTTTAATTTAGTTTTATTGCTCGTAAAGAGTTGAATTTTTCTCACTGACGATAAACTTGACGATTATCGTAAGATCGATAAGACTTGAAAAGGAAAAGATAGGAGAGAGCGGGTATCCATATAATGATTAACGTTTTTATAATGGACCCGATATTTATTTTATCATCTTAAATAAATCGCAGAAGTCTAATGCTGAAAGAGTAAAGAACGAATCTGTGGGGTTATACTCGTAATATATAAGTACCTTGTAAGAGATATCACATGTTGTAATATTGTAGAGTACTATAAAATGTTACGATCTTAATAACGTATTAAAAGAGAAAGAAAAAAAAGAATATTCACTAAGAGAAGCTCGTTGATTTTTGCGTTTATATTTTTGTACAAGTACGATTTTAAGGCCGTTCGCAATGTATACACACACAACCGACTAGGGACTACGTAAAAACGCCTTAAAATTCCACTTGGATCGATTTTTTCACATAGAATCTCGAGAATCAAGGGTGCTAATGGCTTGAGTTCTACTGTATGCCGACTAATATGAAAGAAATGCTTTGCGAATTTCACTGACGATAAGTTGCAACTGCGCCGAAGGTGTTTTTTCTCATTTTACCACGACACAATGATGAAATCAGCCATCTGTTTTCAGATTCGAAAGTTCTGATATGTAATTGAGACACAAAGGCCGCGGTGGTTTTAACCTTTTCGATATGAAACAGGAAACGAAAATTAATGAATGATTCGCTGATTTCGTATTCCTGCAATTAACATTTTTTAAAATAATTATACACCGACGCGCGGCAGCGAAGCCAGTCGCGAACACGTAAATGCGTGTTCGTTCTAATTAACAAAAGTGAGTGAAAAAAAAACAAAAAAAGAACAAGAGAATTCTTTAGACCAAAGCATTTTTTAGTCTGTGATATAATGAGAGATATATTTGCGTTAAGATGGGAGAATGTGTGTGTGGAGTATTTGGTTCCGTTTCTATTTTCTTCTTCCTTTTGTGAAAACAATTTTGTAGAAGATCGGAATAAAGGGAGATGATTTTTCCGCTGTTTTCTTTGCAAGAGATGATTGAAGTCGGCGATATCTTCAGGAGATCTTATAGCGATGACGACAGCATAAAGCAGAGTCCTTTTTCGAAAGAACGGTTGGAGACAGAGTAATCTTAGAGAATACAAGGAGAAGTAAGAAAATGGATTTTTTATAGACGCATCAATAATTGTGAATATGAAAATAAATATTATTCGAATATCAATATTGACATAAGAAATCCAACAAGGATATATCACTTTGTTGATCGGACAATCCTTGAAATTAAGTCTTATCTGTTGCCATTTTATAATTACTCCATCATTTGATATGTAGCAACAAAAATGTGCGACAGTAAGAGCACTTTATTGCCGTGACGAGATTATTTCCGCGTTCGTCACAGAACTGTTGTCCTCCATCCGTACTGCCAAAAGGACTGCGCTGTTCACGAGAGAAAATTAATTTTGTATTTGATATCCACAGGAATGTTTTTATTTCTCGCGGGTGCACCTAAGCGCCCCTCCACTAGTAAGAAAGAGAGAGAGCAAATTAGTATTATCGTGTGTATGTATATATATATATATATATATATATATATATATATATAGATCTAAGATAACATTTTATATTAATGTTAACTAAGATACATTTTGTAGCGGATAGTATCTTTAACGCATAAGAATAGATCGCGTGATTCTGTGTAGACGCTTTGAAAGGAAGGGAGAGAGAGAGAGATAAGCAGGAATACTTTTGAAAAGAAGCCAGAATACAGAGGGAAGCAAAAATCACTTTATTTAGTGAAGCTAAGAGACAGGATAGCTTATGAATCGTTTAATTAGTACTAAAAAAGAAAAACGCTAGATACGCCATGTAGATCACATGATCTACGAACATATCTAGAGAGATTAGAATCTTACGACAGAAAGAAACGAAAAAAGCGTAAAAAACGAAATCAATAGCGTAACATTCAATTTCTCTTGGATATCGTCGTACGTAACTGCAACTGACAAAATTAACAATCGACCGTGGAAGCCGCGACGACGATGAATCCGTCTCTAACAGGAGTCCTAAGAAAATCACCTTCGGCGTTTTACACTCATGTTGATTCTGTATATACATATATATAAATATATTATATGTATAGAGGTATACACATAAACAAACATATACACATATACACAAGGCAGAAAGTTGCGTATACATGAATTATGACCATACAACCATACACGCATACGAACGAATAATACACATTATTATGGGGTAGTAGACAGAATTGAATAAAATGGAATATGATCTGCTGAAAAATGTTCGTTCTTTTTTATCGCCCTGAAGAAGAAAAAAGTAGAAATACCTCCCAACGTTCTATGTTCGGATTCCCCATTCGAGAGTTTCCCTGTATATCATTTCATCCTTATTGTTCACTAAGAGTGACAAATAGTGCTTACAAGCGCTGTGAGCGCAAAACGGAACTCACCTTAAATGTTAAACAAAAATAAAATAATACATGAGAAATTCATTTGGGAAATTCGAACGCGCCTTTAAATATGTTTTTCGTATCATAGAAGAAAAAAATTAATGTCCTCTATCCTGCGAATAGGACATACTAAAATTCCGCTATATCAATGTGTAGGCAATTTGATAAAATAACTCCAATTTTATTCCATTTTCTTGCTCTTTTATCGTGACTCGATGTGACGTTACGACATAAGCTGCAATTTTTTATGAAAAGTTTGAATCTGCCGTAATAACGCAGCCAACTGCATAGAAACGGGCGGTTCTCGTGTCGCATTGAAAATTTGTCTTCGACCAAAAATCTGCGATTTTTCAGGTATAACAGATATGGGAAAAGAATCCTTGTTGGTTCTCTTGGTCAACTCGGTCGCGATACAAACCAGACTATTTCTTTCGTTCAATGCCTTCATTTGCTGTTTCAGCGTCATTACCTGTTTTTGCATTGTCATTGAAAACAATGTATGCGTGATTACCGAATACATGAATATTCAATAATAGTTCTTACCTCTTTGTAGAGACCGACAACAGTGTTGATTTCTTCTTCCTTGACACTGAGTTCCTTCTCCAGAGTGGACAATTCCTTCGCTAAAGATTTATCGTTGGACTTGTCCACTTCTGATTGTAATTTCTCATATTTTCTATAAAAAATATAAGTCTAATATGTCTATCAAAATTATTTTTAAAGGACTCCTATAAGAAATTGTGCCTTGATGAAATGAGTTTTTACTATAAAGCTATGTTCAGATTCTCATCCAAGTCACATCAATATAGGGGATCCTTTAATAGACCCAACACACTCACTTGTTCATCTCTTCAAATTGATCGTGAAGATTGATCAGAACGTCGCGTATCTCCTTAGAATTGTGCGAATCAGGAATATGCATTTTATGATCGCCAATATTACCCTACAACATCAACATGTCATAATATGCTTTGAAACGAACTGAGTGCGATTTACTTTTAACGATATCCTCGAAGTTCCTTGTTGAATTTTAGGATTCGTCGGAGTGTCGCTTTTGCTCACAGCGGAAGAAGATTGCTGTTTAGTCTTATGATTGGAAGATTCAACTTTCTCTTTACAAAGCTGTTTAGAAACATTATTCTCTTTTTCAAATATAATTTCTGCATTCGTCTTTGGCATACGACCACTTTGCGTCTTTCCCACGTGTAAATTAAACATGGACAATCTTTTATCTCGACCGAGGTTCTCCCTGCTGTTAAATTTAAACATTCCAGTCATTTGTGAGCTCATGTTGGGGACGGATCCCTCGTAGTGACCGTTCATCTGGCCCAGAAGAACCGACATCGGCCTCATGCCTCTGCTGACTTTGCGGATTAATAACGGGGTGATATCGCTCGCCGGCGGCTGTCTCGTCTTCATCACGCTCAACACCTACGTTTCAGGAGGATATTTTTTTAGATAATCCGCTGCTTTTCACTGAGTTTCGCCAGCTCACTTGTTGAATATTCAATCCGAGATTGTAACTTGGGGTCACCGAAGTTCCCACCACAAACGGAATATTTCGGAAATTAAACCCGCTGAAGTACGATCTGCTCGAGCGTTTTAACTTCGACGCCAAAGTCGGCATCTCGTAGTTGGGCGTGAACAATGGATCGTCGTATCTGTTGAAAGCTCGTTTGCATTGTTGCGTTTCATCCTGTACCGATGGACCAAGATCGTTGTGTGTGGAATGAATCGGATTTTCTGATTTATCTTGTTCTTGTGTAATCTGGGGCTTCGCTCTATAAGAGAAAAATTTTTTCAAAATTTAATAAGTAAAATTTAATAAATAATGATGATAGAACTTTGAGAGTAATAATAATAATGGTAATAGAAATATAAATAATTATGTTGACCATCACTAGAATAATTACGATAACATAACGATTACAGTAACTATAAGTACTATTATGCAATTACTCTGACAATGTATTGTTTTGATGATTTAACATCTGAGGATCCGGTTCATTTTTCTTATCATGGAATTCACATTTCTGATTAACATTTTCAGAACGTCCATCTTTTGAACTCAACACTGTTTCTTGAATTCTCTTTGGATTTTTCTTGGCTTCAGGAAGATGCGGTTTTTTTTCATACTTAGCTTCATCGTCTTTAGAATGTATAATGGACTCCTCGAAATTGTTATTCTTTAATTTAGTATTATGAAAAATTTCCACGACATCATTGGACTTCTTCACATGCTTTGGCGGATTAGATGGTGGTTGATTTGTATTTGATGAGTGATTGACGAGAGGTTGACAATTAATGACAAGACCTGCATTAAAAATTATCACAAGTAACAGAGATTTATCTCTGATAATAGTATAATATAATTGTAAACATATATGTAGACAGATTATACATAAACTCGACTCCAAGAAGCGCAGAGGCTTAATCATGTAGTTTTTTCCCAAGAGCAGAAACGTGGAAAGTGAAAATTTTTTGTATGTATCTGTGTTTTATATACATATATAAAAATTTCCACTTTTCACATTTCCGCTTTAGAGAAAAAATTACACGATCGATACCCAGATCTCCAAAGGCCGTCCTACAGTCTAAGGGCGTTTCCAGGACATTCCTTGGAAAAATGTGCTATGTGAGACTTTTCACCTTTATGCCGGCGCTTCTTCATCTCTTTTCTACCAATAAAACCCGTGGTAGTAACTGTGCTCTTGGAAATGGAACTCCGTAACTTCGTCTTTCTCTTCCGCGCTTTAGGCATCATGTTATCCGTCCTGCACACGGAGTTTATTTCGCTTCTCCCCGTTTTCGATCTACTTTTCACCAATCGTCTGGCTTTTGTGGTATTCAGCATATTCAAATTCAATTTCGGATCTTTAACACTTTCAACATCTTTGACACTTGGCCTCGGCGTTCCGTGAATATAACTCTCGTCGTCAGTTTGCAATGTCATTTGCTCGAGGGACATTTTCGACGGAAAGTAATAGCTTTCATGTTCTTTACTCGCCTATTTGTATCATCGAGCACGTAAGTATAAAAATATATATACTTAAAATACACATATATTTATAAAACATAGTCTCGTACATCTTCTTCCATGTTCTGAGTTGGCATTATCAAATGAGGAAGTTTCTTATTTAATTTAGTTTTCGGTGTAATTGTAACGTTCAATAATCCTTTTTGACTTTTCTTCATCAAATTCTCAGATCTCTCGATAGTATCATCATCGTTTATGCTTTTTCTAGATGAAAACTGTGCAGATTTTGGACTCAAATTGAATGTATCTACGAAAACATAGATGTTCAAATATACAGACTGATTTTAATTCCGGAAAAATTTTTTACCCAAATTTTCTTCAGCTTTCAATTCCATATTATGAATTCTCTGAAAGATGTTACAATTTGTAGTTCTATTGACATCCATAATTTCGCTGTTATAATCATTACGTTCGAATGTAGACTTTGAATCTGAATTTTTAAATGACATTATCGATGAAATGTTAGAAGCTTCTTTATTTCCTTTTATTTCCGTTTGAGCTTTTCGACAAACATCCATCATGTAATTTAACTCTGATTTTAACGTGAAGCATTTGGTCTCTGCTTTATCCAATTCCAGTCCGATTCCTAAATGAAGTTAATAGTATCTGGCATTGTTTAAATTATTTTTCATATTAAAATATTACAAATTGAAAGGCTATGAAATTGCAGCGCGATATAATCGTTGCTCATAAATTTTATCTTGTTATTCACCGGATTAAGCTTGTAATATAATCAATGTATAATTATATATAATATATAACAAATTGAAATTTATGCACAACAATTACCGTACTGCACTCTCATAAGCTTTTAATTTGTAAAATTTCAACTTGCAATTTTGAGAATCCTTTAACAATTGTATATATTTTTTATATAAACTGCTTTCGGAACATCTAAAATTTGATGGAATTATCGAGGATTTGGAACTAATCTCAGCATGACATTAATAGATAAAAATTAATATAATATAATGTCAATTTAAGAAAAAATTGATTTTTATAAATGATAATACTTTTTAATGCGATGTTTGGTCTGCTTTCTGATTCATCTATTTTGCATGATTGCATTTCGAATTGATTTTTCACAGGTAATTCTGAAAGCAAAAATATGACAATATATAGAAATATATATAATATATAGAAATTAAACAAATCAATGTTAAGTATGGGATTCCACTATAGATTTTTTTTTAAGATGTTTATCTCTATCACGATTTTATTATTCATTTATTAATTCATTATCAAAAGTTTCACTTATATCGTCATAAACATTCATGTTGGTTACACCAAATTTTTCTTAACTTTCATAATTTTTCGCTCACGCAATTTAATGTACAATCAAATTTTACATGCATTATTCAAAATTTACATAAATTACACTGTTTTTGTCGTTTCAAAAATGATGATTTACGTCTCGCAATAAATACATATAAAATATACGTACAAAATTAAAAAAAATAATACGTAGGTTACAGTTACACAACACGTTGGACGTTCTCACATCGTTCTTTTGTCGTACGTATTCTTCTTTGTTTTGAAAGATTCATAAAGGGGCAAATTCAACTTTTACACAGTTTGACATGGATTGACAACGAAAGTGTGGAAGTTTTGATGTATTGACGACAACCAAAATTAGAATCCGTATATGTGTTCTTTGAAATATTATTAAAAAAGTGAAGTGAAATCGTCACAAATAGTTACAAAATCAAATTTATCTCAAAATTTAATTTGCCATTTCGTGACATTTATTCTCGAATCACGAATTCAGACTTTCTCATTATTATTATTATTAATTTATGATTTAATGAAACTAAAGCAATTATAGAGTGAAGTAAATGGCGACTTTGACCAAATTCTAATTAATTTGAATAGTAGAATCATTTAGGGAACAAAATTCTATTTTTGTCCCATATAATAAACAGCAAAAAATTAATAACTCTACCTACGTCATAAATAATAAATATTAAACAAATTAATAAAAAAAAAAATGAAATTTGATCAAACTCACGTATGAGGTATTTCTCGAGGTTGAATTTTAAATTTTGAGATTTCTCGAGCAATTCGCGCGCTTCTGTCACGTGACCGCGAGGGAACTTTTCGTCGCTAGATCGCGCTCGCGTTCTTTTCGCGACTGTATTTTAGGAAAGCGTACAGTGGCGGTGGCAGAGTGAGTGCAAGCAAGAAGTGAGTAGTATCGAGTTGCAAATGGTGGACGGTATTTGACCCTCGTCGCGTTAACATCAGGTAGGTGAGCTTTCCAGCCGACGGACGACGTTGTCGAGATCGCGTCGCGTCTCTTGTCGACTGGTGACGTCGACGTCGTCGGCGATTGTCGTCGGTCGGTCAACCGATCGATCGCGTCGTTCGATGGAATTATGCTTGGTTACGTAAAAATTCGCCACGGACCGAAAATAGTCACCTGACTTCGCGATCTCGCGCCTTCCCCTTCTCTCTCTACCTATTTTATGTAGTCTTATCGAGAGGGGACGAAAAAAAAAGGAGAGAAACATTCGTGATAAGGGATTCACCCGGTTGGCTCGGTCTCGATCTCGCGCGCCTCGTGACGAAATCCTAACCCCTCATCCCCCGTCATTTTTTAGAGAGATGCGAAGGGGAGGCGTGGGTGAATTCGTAGGTTAAGAGATACATATCCGGTCGTTTTCTCCCGCGTGTTTTCTCTTCACGGTACAGATTGTGATGTGAATCATCGTATTTTCCGCGAATTGTTAGGACGTTAATAGGCGTTAAAGGTTTGTTAGCAATATCGTTAGCACTCTCGTTTCTTGTTAACGACTCAGAGCGGCCGTTTTTTTTTTTATTACAGTTGTGTGAACACGTGTTTGATTTTTTCCTTCAACATTCTCGACTTCATTCATTTTTTCCAGAATTTTCTTCCCGAATTGCGCCGGTCGTTTTGCGTAAAGATGTAAAGAAAAAAACGGTATTTTTTACATGAGAGAAAATCAAAAACTAAGTAAAAAACTAGTTTTTTTATCGTAAATAACTTCTATAATATAATAAATTTAAGAATTTTTCTGTCGTTTACATCTCTAGTTTTGTGTCTTATATTATTTGTGTTTTTACTCTTTGACTTTCTTCCGCTCGTAAAGATACAATTTTGCTTGTGAAAGAAAACGTACGAATGCTTGCATCATCCGCCTTCCTGTCATGAAATTGAGCAACACGATTATCGCAATTCCGAGAGAGAACGGCAAGGAGAAAAGAGAAAAAAGTAAAAGTGCGATAAACGTAGAGTGTAGACACGTGCTGTTAGAAGCAGGTTATACACGTGGTCTGCAAGCTCTCGCAATTCCCCTTCTTTTCAAAAATTCCATTGAGTAAATAAATCGTAGACATAATCTGGAAGTTCCTTACAACTTCAACTTTTTCCCAAAATTTTAACAAAGTAAATAGATCATTCACGTGGTCTGGAAATTTCTTGCAATTCTCTTTTCTTCTTAAAAATATTGACAAAGAGTAAATTGAAGATTGTGGCTTGTAGGTTTCTCGTAACTCCCCGTCTTTTTTCGAAAGTTCTGACAGCGAACAAACGAATTGTACACTTCATAAATATAGTATTCGTAGTCTAGAAGTTTTTTGCAACTCCTTTCTCATTTCAAAAATTCTGCCAAGTAAATGGATCGTACACGTAATCTGGAGGTTTCTAACTTTCTCACTTCTCCTAAATCTCCTTTTTTCCCAAAAATTATGATCACATGTCTGTTTTACTACGATAGAGATCAGAGAAATATATAGATCTGTATCTTAATACAACTTCCTTCTCTATCTTTTCATTTATATTATTCAAGTGGATAGAATTGGAAATAGCTGGAAGAAACGAACGCGTGTAATCTGAGGTATAATTTGCGTGATAAATCGGTCTTCGTCGATATGTCGCGATAAAGCATAAATTAATTTACTGTAAAATAATTTGGTAAGTATATACAGTTGTAATTTTAAGATTTTAAAGAGTAAAAAATGAAAATAAACACGTTAATACTGTTAGTAAAAAATATGTGCATACATACATTTACTTTAGTAAAGATATGTTAATCGTCTTGTCCTTATCGTATAAATTGTTCGGTAAACTTACTGATAACTATATGTAATTTGCTTTTATTATACA
>NW_017305800.1:926922-941305 GCF_001594115.1 Trachymyrmex septentrionalis | reverse complement strand
ATGTTAATCGTCTTGTCCTTATCGTATAAATTGTTCGGTAAACTTACTAATAACTATATGTAATTTGCTTTTATTATACCAGACGTACAAAGATTGTCGTGGTATGTATATATTTAAGTAACGGAGCGGTCGCGTTCTCAGGACCGACGTGATCGCATCTGCATTTCTGACGTGTCGCAAACGACAATCAGGTATTCCCCACCTCCAGTCATTGCGATCTCGTGGAGGTTCTCCTATGTAAAGAGACGGGGAGAGCTCGCAGTTTTTCCCGGTAGTCACATGTGCCTGAACGAGGCCAGCAATCGCCTCGAAACGGATTCCGAGACAGTCTTATCGCGTGTGTCAATAGGACTTTGAGTTATTCTTCTCGATTATATCTTTTTTCCGCGTTTTATATTTTGAGCGTCGAAATAAAAGAAGACGAATAGGACTGCTGAAGGTAAACGCGGCAAGTCCTATAAGGATACAACTGTGGAGAAAAAATGATACTCGATGGCCTCGCCTTCGTTGCTTAAGTTTACTGTCTGATTTTATTTGCTATTAAAGTGAAAGGAAGTAAAATTAATCTGCGAATTTTTTCTACTTTTTTTCTCGTTACTCTTGTCTAGATAGTCTTTATCTTGTAATCTAATCTTCAAAAAAAGAGGGGCACCGTACGTGACGCCAGATGTTCCGACTCTCTAAGTGAATTATCTGCATAATTGATAAGCAGGATCTAATTAGAGATTTTGCTGTTAAATAAATAATAGATAATATTTGCTATTTTATGATTATTGAGAAATATTCTAGTCGTAATTACTTTTATACGTTAAAAGCTCTCAAGGTTTCGAGTTAATATGTGTCCACAAATATTTTTATGGACACATATTAACTTTTGTTAGTAAATATTCCATAAATATATAACTATTTTAATTAAAATTTGACTATCTGGCTTGAAACAATGATAAGATTCTTTTTTTAGAAGAAACACTTTTTTATTATGTTAAGAAAAAGCAATATTCTAACTCATTGTTAGACTTATTGCGTTTCTGGCAGATTCAATGACATTTATCAAAGCTTATCTGGAACTCCGTGAAGTATTGATAATGCAAACTTTGGATTTACTTGTGTACTATGCTTTCTAATCTTTACTCTACTTTTTAAAGGAAGTACTTTAGATAACATTTTGCGCATCAGTACAAATGTATTGTCGTGGGAATCTATTGACGTAAGCAATTTTATATTTATACAGAAGTGTACAGGAAATATGTAATAATATTTTTTAATTTATTGTAATTTTCTCTCCAAAACATTTGAGGTGTGTTACGAAAAATGTCAAAGTGTACGATAAATGTCAAAATTATACGAATGTGTTTTATTATATGAATGGGTTGTAAATTCTGTTTTACGACACATTAATATTTAGCGTGAAAAGTGCTGTTACAAGTGGAGAAAAAGTGGATAGTGCAACTCAAAGCGTCATAAATTGTACAATTGGTATTTTTACTTGAACTTATAACGTTTTAAAATTTTAACAACTTCAACCTAATTTTTAAAAAACTAGAATTAACTGAAATTTTGCAGAGATTGATTGATTATATCTTTAGTTATTACAGTATTTTTTAATAAAATTTTTCAAATAATTGTTTTTAAAAGAATAAATTTTTTTTTTTATTAGAAAATGGCACAATGTTTTGCTGTGGAGAGCCTCATTGCCACAGCATTTTTTTTCGAACATTGTTATGCAATTTGGAAACTAGCCAATTCTTAGAAATAGAACAGTAACATCTCAATGGTTATGATAATAAATATACTGTGTGTCGAATTTTGTTAACCGTTCCTTTCTTTAGGGTCGAGCATAGCTTCATAGAGACTAATAGAAATACAGGGGATTCCGATGAGGGTCCCTTGTATTTTCATTGTTCTCTTCTACTTTTTTATTTCTTCTGAGCTCTTTTGTGGATTTCTTAAAAAAGCAAACAGGAAAATATTCTTAAGGTCACACTGTTAGAATATATAAAAAACAAAAAGTTCAGTTCCTCGAAATTTTAAACTCCTCTGAGCGCGTTTGTAATACATTTATTTATTATGAAATTGTATTTCATAGACTTTATATGTATTTATACAAAATCGAATCGAATCCACGTTTCGAACGATTGAATAATTGCTAATGTTGAATTTGTTACTTGAACATCGCTGAAAATGGCTCGAACTGAGCTTAAACGTTCGATTTTGTATAAATACATGTAAGGTCTATTAAATACAATTTTATATATAACGCTCGAATAACTGCGTCACAATTCTGCTCCTAATCGCCTGACAGTAATATATAATTATACTTATTAGGTGTCTCGAGAGCTAAATTTTATTTTATTTGCATTATTTATTATGACTATCAATTATTTGTATGTCTTAATGATAAATATATTTTCTGAAATTTTATATAATAATCTTTTATTGAAGTTCCGGGAAATTGTACAATAGTTATATTTTATTGTAAAGTTACATTTTATTGAATTACTTTCATGAATATTAATTGTATTTCAAATTTGACGTATTACCTCTAATGACGCAATTATGCTAAGATACAGTATAACGAATACTACGTCTGTACATATATCAACTTAGGTTTTATTTAACCTGTGTACAAACAAGCGCGCATATACATATATATTGCAACATATGAGAACAGCTAAATGTACCAATCATGCTTACACAATTGCAAAATGCGCCTTTGATATTCTCCGCAATTCTTAGTAATCAATGGATGACATGCAGGCAAAGTCTAGAATTTCAATGATGCAATAAGAACAATGATAAGACGACAGACTATAGTAGATAAAGCCAGATTGTGATTGTACGTGTAAGATTTGTTTAACATACGTTGCTACTACGCTTATCAAAGTTTATATTTTCATTTATGCCTCATGATCGGGCATAGCATTTGAATCTTTGTTTAATTTAATTGCAATTGCGGTCTTGAGACAGCGCATATCCGTTTAATCACTTCAGATATTTAAATGACGCATAAAATTTGAGTATGCCTTATCGGTAACTATGTTTGCGCAATTTCATTAGCTTATTTACATCTCTTCGATATCGACGATATGAAGCAAGATAAGGCACCTAATGACCTATCATGTCATGTTCCAGGTGAAAATGTATAAGGCAAGGACAGTATTCAGTACGCTGGCCCCTTTGGCGCCGCGCATATGCGGGCCCGAAAGATACGCATCCTGGGTGGTCCGTAGTCATCCATTGACTAGGACCAGCCAGTTGATTTTCACGGAGCCCGCGCGCAAATACAATAGCCGAGTAGCAACCGAGCCCTTCTTGAATGGCAGCACCAGCTCTTACGTGGAAGAGATGTACAACGCGTGGCTGCAAGATCCAAACAGTGTGCACGTGGTAAGTAAATTGAAATGCATCTTTGCACAAATTCAAATCAATTTTTTTATCATAGGAGAAATTAATTAAAACTCGACGAAAGATAAAAAGAGTGTCTATTTATTATTTTTGTTTTCTTTTGTAAAAGCTATTTAATTGTGATTTATTATTTTTGTTTTCTTTTGTAAAAGCTATTTAATTGTGTTGTTGGTTTATATTTATAGATGGAAAGATTTTGCTTAATTTATTTTGTTCTTGTTTATTTGTAGTCATGGGATTCCTTCTTTCGAAACAGCACCGCTGGAGCTGCCCCAGGATTCGCATATCAGGCACCACCATGCCTCGCTCCAAGTTACAATCAAGTACCACTCAGTGCGTTGTTGCCCCTGAGTGGCGGAACACAACTCGGCCAGGCGCCTGTCAATGAAAAAATTATTGACGATCATCTAGCGGTGCAAGCTATCATTCGTTCTTATCAGGTATAATATTTTGTTTACTTTACTCCCGGTAATGAATATAGGTGTGCTACTCTTGCAAACAAGTACTCTTGCAACATATTTTAGACATGATAATTTATCGTGTGTAAGTTTACAATATATAAGAGTGATTGATAATTCACGTAATCATTACTACTTGTATTATTTTTGTTTGCAAGATTATTTTATTCAGCCGTGTATAATTTAAATGATAATTATATTAAAAATTGCTTTTTAATATTGGTTATTATACATTAATTATAATAAAAATACTATTTTTTAATAAATTTCTGCTCCTATCTCTATTATCTATAAATAATAATGTTGTAATGTAAAATAGTAATATTCTTTTATTATTATATAACATTTAATAAATTAAATGGGAACCTGGAGAAATCTGCTTTTGAATCATACTAAATTGGTCCATTAAAAGCTGCATGAATAAGACTATATATAACAGCAATATATTAAAGATATAAGATCCTAAATACTATAAACGTCTTAAATAATATCTTGAAATGTTAATATTTTAAGATGCTAATCTATATTAGTAGAAATGGACATTAATAATTGGTTTATAGTTTATAACATTTTAGGAATGCACTTAAGATAGTCTTGAAAAACTACACAACTATAAATACCGGCCATTGATATTTGTAGTTGATTGATAATAAAAAATTTTAATGCGACAAAAATTTTACGAATTCTCAGCTTTGCCATTATCAAAACGAAAGCTATTTCTTATTATATTTTAAAATGTATTCATATATTACGGAAATTGCTATGGCATGCATTTATACAGCGTTTCGTTCAATGAAATTTACATCCATACGTATATGTAGATACATTGAACGAAATATTTTAGTATCTTTTGTGTCCCAATTTCATTTTCATGGAACAGAGAAGATA
Source organism: Trachymyrmex septentrionalis (assembly GCF_001594115.1). NCBI lineage: Eukaryota > Metazoa > Arthropoda > Insecta > Hymenoptera > Formicidae > Trachymyrmex > Trachymyrmex septentrionalis. The sequence continues at coordinate 936,554 of NW_017305800.1, read as the reverse complement.
GAATATCTTTTGGTCAAGATAACATGTATGTGTTAGAATTTATATTTATGTGTACTTTGCGCGAATATGTCTATACGAGTTTGGGACGTGGAATGTTTTTTTATTGTATTTTTGCTTAATGTTAATGGGCTATCATGTGTGTTTTCCAAATTTTCTGACATTATGTTTGTCCCAAGTATTAACACATGATAAGTGTATTGAATATAAATAGCAAATATGAATATTGCATAATAGCCTCATTTTTTGTATGACTATACTAGTGGCTCACTGCATCTTCTATTTCAAGCATGTCTTGCATCTTTATATTTTTTCCAACAAAAATAATGGAATTTTTTAAATTATAATTTTTTATGTTCTGATCTTTTTCTTCTCAATACATAGATACTAGATCTGTCAAGAAAAAAGCAGCAGCACACTATTTTTAATCGTTTTATTAAAACTATAATAATTATATTTGTTATAGCACAATGACTCTATTTTTTTTACTATAGTAAAATTATAACCATGAGATAAATGAAAAACAAAATCCATTCCTTTACAAACATTGTTGCAATAAATATCAATAATATGTGTTATCTTAGTGTATGCTATAAGTAAATATAATTGGGATATTTGTTTGCTAATTTTGCTGTATATAGCCGCTATATTTTTTTCTTTTTTTTCTATATTGTAACTATGTGTAGAGTGTAGTTGTGAGAATAGACACAGTTTATATAAATGTGAGGTTTTTTTCGGGATTATTGGCGTATAGGCTCGAGGTCACTTAGTTGCTGATCTGGATCCGCTGGGTATTATGCAAACAGACCTGATACACACTCATTATGCAGCTCGCAAAGGATCTCCAGAACAAGTGTTGCGACAGTATATGCTTGGTAAGATTTTTCTTCCTAAGCATTTTCCGCGGGCTTTTGTTTTAAAGACGCGTTTTCTTGCCATACGTGCCATACGTATATGAGGATCGCATTGTACTTGGTTTGGAGTATGTATTGTATAAAATGCATACATAGAGCCGTAAATTATTCGGCTGATGTTTACTGTAATTTTATTCATAATACATTCAGTATTATCATTTCATGTAATCATCTTTGCATATTAATCTTACTTTTGCGTAGCTGAAAGAATTTTTTAATTTTAGATAAAATTCTAAGGACCATAAAATAGAATTTTTCTACTTTAAATAAAATTTCAAGAGTTTTTTTAGAAAATAAGTACAAAAATTATTTGTAATTTTGATACATTTAGGTGACGCAATTTTATCTTAATGATTTTCTCTACAACGTATGGAACGTATTTCAAAATTATGTTGAGGAAATATCTAAAGTAAAATAAGAAATAATCAATTATTATTTTTTTGATATTTTTGGAAATTATATTTTTTAAGTTTTTTTGTTTTTTATTGAAAATACCTTATAAATAATTTATTCCTAGTAATTGAAAAGAATTATACAAACCTAAATATTGCAAAAGGTATTTTATATAATTAGGTATTGCAAAAGAGAAGGCGAGCCTTGTATTGTGGCATACTGATACTGAAAATGTTTGGAAAAACATACTCATTTTAGGAATCACAAAAATGAATACGTCTCATCTTTTCATAATGATCAATTATCTAAGCGAATTTCGTAATTCGAATATTCATATACATGCGCAGACATTGTCGAGTATGACATTTATCATAATGCATTTATTGCGTTTATATTTGGCAGAAAGTAAAAATAAATAAATATATATGTACATTGCCCAATAATATACGAGTAAAACATTGGAGGTAAGAATAAAGGAATTTATGTTGATTTTTTGCATGTATGATTTGTATATGTATTGCTTTTATATGGATACCTGCACACATTTTTCGACTAGTATGCTTGTCTTTATAAAATTTGTATACACTAACATACTGCACGCGATTATTTTTTCTTGAGTGTGAGTTGCGATCAATAAGGGGATGTTTGAGCAGCACTTATTATTATTATATCTTTAATTAAATATAACGCATAATTAAATAAATATAACGCATTAATAATAGGGAAGCTAAGGAGCAGATAACATTTACAAACGTTAAGATATTAGTTTCGTATGTTGTGCGTATTTAATGTTAATTACTGTGATGATGTTTTCTTGAAGAGCATGATGATAGCTTGCATCGAATATCATGTATTATCTATGTCATGATGCACATTCTTTGAGTAGAACATCAAGCACAGTAATTTATATTTTGATTAAATATAAATTACTTAAATCAAATGAGAATTTGAAAATGATTTGGTTCGCATGAATGTGGCATTAAATTGACAGATTCGTGGCCATCATATCGCTAAATTGGATCCACTCGGAATCAACAGCGCTGATCTTGATGATAGACATCCGCAAGAATTGCTCTATACCCATTATTCATTCGGTAAGCTTAATTGAACGTGTTTCTGCGTAAATAGAAAAGAGTAAAACTACTCTCGAACAAAAAAAAATGCATCATCAGTGCATTTGAAAACTAGTAATCGATTTACTATCGAATACTAAACGATAATGATGTAATAATCGCGGTTATATGTCTTCGAGTACGTTTTTGTCTATTAATTTTCTCTATAAAATTTATTTACAGGCTGCTATTGTATAAAACTGTATTTAATTTCTTCTCTCTTGTGTTTAATTCAAATATGGATGAGTAAATATTTCATTCTCTCTCTTTTTTAGCTTATACAAATATAAACATAATATAAAGTTTTTTTTTTCGCATTATTAATTCACCATGTTAGTATTAGTTTATCGCTTATAATTCTTTTAGTATAGCATTTTTTCATAACTATATTTACTTTTTATTTTCTTTATTTGTGAGCAAATTGTTGATTTAGTATTAGTGGTACCAAAGAAAATATTATTAAAAGGTAGTGGGCAACGTATATTTAATTTAATATTTATATAATCAGAGATTTAGATTTATCGGTTAATTTATTAAATTTCTCGTTTTATACGAGTAAGTATGAGCTGAATGCAGCAGGTAAAGAATCCTGAATCCTTGGGATTAATTTTGATCGTTGAGTTTGAGTCTAATGTCCACAGGGAAGAGACCACGCACTACTTTCTCGCAGCAACTTCAATACCGAGTAGCTGTCCTAATGCAAAGTATGTAGTCGCCACCCAAAACGGGATTTTCCCGTAAAGCTCTTTTATTTATGCTAGCATATTGGGAGGCACTGGTTTATCTTGGGTTTACACTGAATCAGGATAATTTTCGGCCGAAAGCCTGTATACAGGTGCTTGGGTTCTTCTGCGTAAACTTGTATCTCGACTATATAAAGATATTCGCAGACAACAGTTAGTTTTCAAACGTCTTCCGTACAGGAATTAGAGGAGGGACATTTGCGTATTGATGTTACGAATATCTTAATATAGATGGATTATGAATACGGATGTAAAACTTAAAAAAAAACCGTAATTTTGTTCCTCTTACTTTCTCTATCTTCTCTCCTCTTTGTTAAATCAAAGTGTTGCATATATTATCTCTGAAATTTTTCTAATATATATATTTTTCTTTTTATCTATGTTGTGTTCTTCTTACCATATTTACATTGCCTTTTTTGCTATATATTTTTTATTACATCTTTTTAGTTTGTTTGAAACATTTTCAAATGGTTGACTCAATGGTGGTTGTTGTTTGAACTAACGATGCTTTACTTAAGCTCACAGCTTTTCTTTTGCATCAAAGAACTTTGTTTTTCTTTCAGTTTCGTATTTGTTTGCACTGTCGTGCGTATAGTGATATGTTGTGACCATCAATATCCTTACATATCTTCCAAAATATACTGCATGTTCGTTTCAGCAGATATTTTGCAGTATGTAAATATTGTGTCTATTAAAGAAATATTTATATATATGCGATGTATATTAAATAATTTTTAAATTAAAAATAATTATTCGTTTTTTATTACAAGAAAGTAATTACTATTGAAAATAAAGTTTTAAAAACACATTTTCAGTATCAGTTTTAAACAGAACAAATTAAAAAAAGTATATTTCAGTACAGTTGAATCTATACAATTACATTTTGTTTATATATATATTCTAAATGAATTATTTGATATTAAATGAATATAAACGCGCGATGTATTTAAACATCTGACTGTATAAGTATATAAGAATTGTAATTTTTTATTATGAGTGCTAATTTGTAAAACGCATGTATTTTTTATTTCAATTGCTTAATACAGAGGAGTCGGATATGGATCGTGTTTTTAAATTGCCATCCACCACATTTATTGGCGGCAAGGAGAAATCATTGCCGTTGCGTGAGATCTTGAAACGGCTCGAAGCGGCTTACTGCGGTCACATCGGTGTTGAGTTCATGTTCATTAACTCCTTGGAGCAATGTAATTGGATCAGGCAAAAGATGGAAACACCCGGAATCATGGAAATGACGAATGACGAGAAGAGACTTATTTTAGCCAGATTGACACGTGCAACCGGGTAATAACATCGGCGCTAATTAAATAAATTTCAAAAATAGTGCTAGCTTTGAAGTTGACAATTTTTAGGAAAACCAAAGTATTTAGTTCTTATTTGTATTTTTTTATATTTTATAATCTTTTTTGTCATAATTTATATTTAAATGGAATTTTTTCTAAAATACCTTCTTAAAGAAAAATTATGCTAAATCGATATGTGAAAATATGGAATTTAGTTTCTCACATATTTGTCTAAGAGACATAACTAGCAAGTGTCTAAATCACAGATTCGAGGCATTCTTGGCACGCAAATGGTCCTCGGAGAAGAGATTCGGTTTGGAGGGTTGCGAAATTTTAATTCCAGCTATGAAGCAAGTGATTGATAAATCCACAGAATTGGGAGTCGAGTCGATTGTCATGGGTATGCCTCACCGTGGTCGTCTCAATGTTCTCGCTAATGTCTGTCGTAAGCCATTGAGTCAAATTTTTACACAATTTGCTGCTCTCGAAGCCGCTGATGATGTAAGCATAAAACGAATTGTGTTTTTATTTATAGAAAGTGTATTTTGCTATCATGGCTAGCGTTTGTCGATCCGAGATTCTTGGTAACGATAAAATGATTCCAGGGTTCTGGCGATGTGAAATATCATTTGGGCACTTACATAGAACGTCTTAATCGAGTGACGAACAAGAACATTCGTCTGGCCGTGGTTGCAAATCCATCGCACTTGGAGGCCGTAGATCCGGTGGTTCAAGGCAAAACACGCGCCGAGCAATTCTACCGTGGCGATGGCGAAGGCAAAAAAGTAAGCAATATGTATAAATAAAATTATACCTTGAATACTTTTTGTAATTAGGTGGCAATGAGCAAATACTAAATAAAGAAAAACGACTTTTAAAATATTTAAGTTATGAGATTGAATAATTATTAAAATAATTAAATATTATTGATTATTGGATACCCATATAGTGCAGCTATACGATCTTGATTGTGTTTATAAATATAAATTAATTTTGGTGAATATAATTTTATCTGTCTGTAGGTCATGTCCATTCTTCTTCATGGAGATGCTGCGTTCTGCGGTCAAGGTATTGTCTTCGAAACAATGCATCTATCTGACCTGCCTGATTACACAACTCACGGCACTATTCATATTGTTGTGAATAATCAGATCGGTTTTACCACCGATCCGAGGCATTCACGATCGTCGCCGTATTGCACTGGTTGGTATTTACTGTCAAAAACGAACGGGTCAAAAACTAATTTATGTTTTTTCTCTAATAGCAGTAATTATCACGAATTTCTTTATTAGATGTGGCCCGAGTAGTGAACGCACCCATCTTCCATGTAAATTCTGACGATCCCGAAGCCGTAATGCATGTGTGTAAAGTTGCGGCAGAATGGAGGGCTACCTTCCACAAGGACGTTGTGATCGATTTGGTCTCCTACAGGCGCAATGGCCACAACGAGATTGACGAACCGATGTTCACTCAGCCTCTGATGTATCGTAAGATCAAGAATACTTTGTCAGCCCTTGACAAATATGCCAACTCGCTCACCGAGAGTACTGTCGTAACTCCTGCGGAAGTTGAGGTACGAAATCAGTCAGTCAATCAGTCTCACACACACACACACACACATATACACACACATGCGCGCGCGCGCACACAATATATTTTATATTAAATAGTGTCTTTAAGACTGTTACGTGAATATACAACTAAGAAATAAACATGCAGCTCTAACCGTATAAAGCTTTCATTTTATAGCAAATATTTTATATAATTACTTTTACAATATAAAAGCGATTATCCTTTATAGGATGTCAAAGCCAAGTACGAAAAGATCTGCGAAGAAGCATATAACAATGCTAGGCAGGAAACACATATTAAGTACAAAGATTGGTTAGATTCACCATGGTCAGGTTTCTTTGAAGGAAAAGACCCGTTGAAGGTTTCGCCTACTGGCATCAAGGAAGACACGCTTATACATATTGGAAAGAAATTCTCATCGCCGCCACCGAATGCTGCTGAATTTGTTATCCACAAAGGTGAGTAGAGCAGCGTTGAAAGATGAATGTGGTAATATTTTTTTCTAATAAAAAGATATATTAAAGATTTAAAAAAGCCCGAAATAAAACATAATAAAAAATTAAAATTACAAACTTATAAAAATATATCTAAAAAATTTATATAGTAATTCATGTAGCAATATATAATTTATAGAATAGAGTTAGGAAAAACACGGCAACTATTTTATTACAGGTATCGAGCGTATTTTGAAATCTCGTATGGAGATGATTGAGGCTAGAACTGTCGACTGGGCTCTTGGCGAAGCTATGGCTTTCGGATCTCTTCTCAAGGAAGGTATTCACGTTCGTTTGTCAGGTCAGGACGTGGAGAGAGGCACGTTCTCTCACAGGCATCATGTATTGCATCATCAGACTGTAGATAAGGCAACTTATAGGCCACTCTGTTATTTATATCCTGATCAGGCACCTTATACAGTGTGCAACAGTTCTTTGTCCGAATTTGGCGTTCTCGGTAAGATTATAGTTTTTACAATTCTGATATAATTATAATACATTCTCAATGTAGTAACTGCACTAAAAATTTACAGCATTTATAATATGAATTATAAATTTTTAATACTGTATTTTGAAATGTACTATATGTATTAAGGGCTTTATAATTTTTCATATTAAAATAATTTTATTGTAATTATAGGATTTGAGCTGGGTTATTCTATGACGAATCCTAATGCGTTGGTATGCTGGGAAGCTCAATTCGGAGACTTTAACAATACGGCGCAATGTATAATTGATCAGTTCATCAGCAGCGGTCAAGCCAAGTGGGTTAGACAATCCGGTCTTGTTATGTTACAACCGCACGGTCTTGAAGGAATGGTAAATCCACAAAATCATAAAATTATTTTACGATGTATATAATGTACTTTTTGAAATGTGACATGGAAACTGATTACCATTCACATTTATAACTTTATATTGACTTACACAACGTTCAATTCTCTAATCTTATATAACCGAAGCATACATATAAATCAATCTGACACGTCAATCGTTTGCAATAATATAATTTATTTATTGGCTTCAAATTCGCATTCTCTTTCTTTTTTTCGTAGGGTCCCGAACATTCTAGTGCTCGTTTGGAACGGTTTCTTCAAATGTCCGCTGATGATCCAGATTATTTTCCACCGGAAAGTGAGGAATTTGCTGTTCGTCAGTTGCACGATAGTAATTGGATCGTCGCCAACTGCAGCACACCAGCGAATTACTTCCACATTCTCCGACGCCAAATTGCATTACCGTTTAGGAAACCATTGATCCTGATGACACCAAAGTCGCTGCTCCGTCATCCAGAGGCTAAGTCTAACTTCGACTTGATGCTAGAGGACACACAATTCCTCAGAGTGATACCTGAAGAAGGTACGGCGGTTCAGAATCCCAACTGCGTCAAGAAATTGCTGTTCTGCTCCGGAAAGGTCTATTATGATCTGAAGAAAGCCCGCACAGAACGGAACTTAGAAGACAAAGTCGCGATTGCGAGAGTGGAACAGGTCAGTTGTTATTTTTAGAATGTCAGTTGTCAATCATATTTGATTAAATTTCATTTAATTACATAATTAATATAAATTTGAAATAAATAAATAAATTAATTAATTAATTATAAATTTGAAATATTGTATTTAATGCATGTCAATATTTTAATCGATTCTGCTGTAGATCTCGCCTTTCCCGTATGACCTTGTCAAGATAGAGGCTGCTAAGTATCCGAATGCGGAGTTGATCTGGGCTCAGGAAGAACCTAAGAACCAAGGCGCATGGTCTTACGTGCAACCTAGGTTCCACACGGCGCTCAATGGCATCCGAAACGTAGTGTAAGTATCAAAATAAACTGATAGCGTTTTCAACTGCGATGGTTTTGAATTCATAGTTGATTAAAGTCATATGGTTTATTTTGGTTTTTGATTGAATGAGATCATTTACGGTCTTTAATCAACTTTACTCAATCAACTTTACTCAATCAATCTCGGATCGATTCAAATTCACCAGTCAAAAATATATACACTGAAATATATGTATGTGTGTGTATATATGAATGCACCCATGTTACACTATATTGCGTTTTAGTTTTTTATATTACCTTTAACTGTTTACACGGCCCACTTTTTTATTTGCGACAATGAGCGCGACACGTCAAATTTTGCAATTGATATACATATTTAGAGAGTAACGCGCTTTCGTTATCTTTTTATAAGTTATATCTTTATGAATTATAAAGACAACCGTTTGCTTTCCTCGTTTTATATGTTTTATCAAAATAAAATGAAAATTTGGGCCGTGTTGCAGTAGCGCGTCAAACTCAAATGGTCAAGGGTGGTTTGCCGGTTTGTTTTCGTCGACTAAACCGATTGAAACCACAACTGTGTCAAAGCCGCAAGCAACAGAATCAACGGAACCAATGGAATCAAAGCAAAGAACAGTGAGGTAATATCGGCAAGATAGGCAATGGAAAATTGGATTAATATAAAATTATTGTGAATTAATTTCCATTTAGGTATAAGCCATTTATTTTAAAAGTATCGTGAACGAATTGAAATATTATTGTTATTTATGATTATGTTACAAAATTTATAATATTGCAATTACATTAATAAACATGAAAATAGATTTTATTTGAAATAATTATATATGAAGTTGCGATAAATTATATAAATTTGCTGCCATTATGATAATGTTTGCACTTTGAACTTTAGTGTTTCCTTTATTTGTTGGGATTGAGTAATATTATCGGTGTATATTGTAATTGTATCACATTTTAAAAGTAATGTTCATATTTTGAGCAAAATCTGTATTGGTGTTTTAGGTACGCTGGACGTCCCACTGCATCGTCACCGGCCACTGGAAGTAAAATGCAACACCTCAAAGAACTCAAACAGTTGCTCGATGACTCCCTCAACTTTTAATAATCCTTTGTGGCACTACGTGTAGAACTGAAAGTTTATTTATTTTTCTCTTATCTTAATGTACACATTATGACAATTTTTGTGTCTTGCTCGACATACACCACAGAACAGAGATTATATTAGCCGTTTAAATGATTTCTTCGATCACAATGGCGAAGTCCTATTTAAATTCGTAGCGCGCACAAATGTTTCACTCGTTTATTTGA
>NW_017305800.1:909365-926822 GCF_001594115.1 Trachymyrmex septentrionalis | reverse complement strand
TAACTGTGACAGCTTTCAATTAATATACTTGAATATTGATTATTAATTTATATTAGCTTTTAGCTGCTGTCTCTCAATCAATTACTCATTTATATGTGTATTTGATTCTTTTTACATACGTTTGAATGTGATTTTTATGCATTTTTTTCTGGAATCTGCGCGTTTTCACATATAAGTCTGAATGATATGCTTAATGCGTGTGATTGGGTTTGTTGGAAATTTAGATATATATCATTTCATAGATATATATATATATTTAAATAAACAAAAGAGAAACTTGCTAGTCCATTGATCTACGTAAACGTGAAACATTTGTGCGTTCAGTGCTCTGTACTTCAGCCTGTTTACTTTAATTCTAAATTAATTTTGTGAAGTCGATAAGATTTTACAGAAAGGGAAAGTATTATTAATTTATGCAATGTTACGCAGCGCGTACATTTTAACGTGTAGTAACGTATAGTCCTGTAGTATACTTCGGACCGAAGAGACTGTCTATGGCAAAAGGCTATGTGCATAATGGCCAATTTTTTTTCTCTAGTAATTTATTTATGCGCCATGAGACTGTTGCCAATCACTTTAACTTTTTATCGTCGCTGTATTTTTATAAAAAATTAAATGATTGGCGGATTAAGCAGTGCGTTCTCGACGCAAAAGAAGTGTGACGTAGCACTAATCCTTCGAGATATGTGTATCTCTGCTTGGCTTCGGTTGTATTGACATGGTACAAGTGCTAGTAATAGAAGCACATCGAACTCGGATTTTTTATCTTGGTTTAAATTTGAATGCGTGTCGCGACCGAGGCTCTGGTGCTACCCCATGGACAGTGTCGACGGATGCAGCTCTCAGTAAAAAATGTTGAGAGTGGAAGACAAATTAGTAATATCTAATAGCGTTTAGGAATTAATTTTAATAATAATAATTTAGCCGAAAAAAAGCCGTAGCTCGCGTGGCCACATGTATAGCGTAACGAAAGTGCGTAATATTTAATATTCTTCTATCTGGATCGTTTGAAAAATGGAACGCACGAAGAATTTTGAGACGCTATGGCTGCACGATCTTTGCGCTGATTAAAAGAGAGCCTTATAATATTCGTTTTGTATTGTCAGAAAGCAGACAAGAAAGCGATCTTGTTATTTTACTTGATACCTTACAAAATGATAGTTATGTGATATCTCTATTGATCTAGCACGATATTATTGTTAGTTCAAACAAAAGACACTTATCGTTCTACTTGTTCCTATCTGTTGTATCCGTCATATATGCGTAATTGTAACAATAATACACGGAACACGTATGTGCTTAAAACAAATTTTCTGTCAAACAAATAATGTCTGACATTTAAAAATTTTATTTAGCAAACACCATTGATATTACACCCGATATTGTAGCGTATTATTGCTGATTGAATTAAATTGTCTCATCGTGTCCACGTGTCGTGATCAATCTTGCCCCCTTCGAAATAGTTCCTTGAAAAATAATAGAAAGAAAACGTAGCTCGTATTGCGTAGATTTTTTTCAGAGCGTTAAGAAATGCGATATATTGATACCTATCTTATAACAAGTATCAAATCACGAAAAGAAAAATTGATTCCATAAATTGAAATATTAGAGAGGAAAGGAGTATTAAAAAACTCGACATATTTTGTGAAAATTAATTTTTCATTGTGCGTGATGTTAAAAGTATAATATAGTGTGTAAATAGAGTGTCAAAAAATAGATACATCGAAATATGTGGAAAGAAAGGAGTAAGCTATTTTGATGCAGGCCAGCGAAAAGTATTAATCTCAAGTAGAATGCAATATTGCAAGCCACGTACTACTAACGGCGCGTATTAAAATAACTATTATTACGCTTAAGAGATACACGGCACTGCATTTCATCGGGTAAGCAATGAATAGAAGGTCTGTTCTTTTCCGAAGAATTCTGAACTAGTGCAATAAGTTAGAGTGAAACAAACTGTACCTGTCTCAATTTAATTTATTGCATCAGTGTACAGCAGTTCAGAACTTGGGATGGAAAAAGAACACATCTAGAATTCTGTCAAGTTCGCGCTTCTAGATCTTCGCTGGTGCAATAATGTAATTTAATTGCCTAAACTGGACACGCTTGACACTCGTTTTATTTTGCGTAGTACAATAAATAAAATATATAGATTTATTTATAATATAAATAAACGATGTAATATATTTATAGCGTCAGTTCGGCTTAAAATTCGGTCTGCCCCAGCACACTGTACATAATCCTCTTGAAGCTGTTGCTCTGATGGATCTTCTCGCCGTCATCATCGAGCACGTTTATCTGAAAATTGAATTATTCGCAACCGCTCTCCATGTCTCCAAATTATAAAGGTGTGCTCCACAAATGAGCTACGTTTTAATTTGTAAGGCGTATTTTCTATCTCGCAAAGCGGCATGCATATATTCGTAGTGAATTAATGCGCAGTATGTAGAAAACGAATATAGTATTGCAGTGAGAGCGCATTTATCCTATGAATTAATTTTTCTACGCAGAAGCAGGCGAGCATTTAATGTAAAAGTATCAGAAAATGCACGTACAAGTTTCTGCGGAAATTTTAATAGTCGTTGATAAGATCCTTAACGAAAGGGAGAGGAAAAGGACGTCTATATGATCCACCCTTAACGAAACAGATGCCGAAGATTAGATCGGTGGCGTCTTTGACTATGACGTTAGTGACGATAATGTATGTTAAATGTATTAACACGAGGTAATATCGTTAAACAATCAGAACGATTCGACGAGAAATGTCTTGAAAAATTTAAGGATGTATTAAATGTATAATCTCTACAAAAAATGACAAATCGAAAATTTGTAAATAGTATTTATACTTTCTGTATAGACTTAAAAATGAATGTTATATACATACAGTTGAATAAGGTCAATATTTAGCAATTTTTTAGTTTAAATGAAAATTTTCTCATTTTATCTTTATTTTTTAAAGATATGTCTACTTATTAAAATAATTTTTGTTATCCAGTTTCTTTAAATCGTCTCTAAACGTTTTATATCGTTCTCAAACGCGATATAGAAAAATGTAATTTTGTTCTGTTAAAAAATGCGTATAATACATCCTTAAAGGAGGAAGTGTCAAATCCTCCGCGCAATATTCGGTGAGACGCGGCGAGCGATTATTACCGAGAGATGACTTGGCACGGTGTTTCAGTAGACGAAAAAGAAAGAAGTACAGAAGAAATAGCGTCTCGTGCCAAGTCGCTTATATAACTCGATGCCGTTTTATCGTCCGGCTGCGTTGGGTAACTTATAAGAGTACGTAGTGCCGAGCCAGTGATCGATAAATCTTTTCGATAAATACATGGCGAAGTAGCAAGTGACCCGGTAATTGAATAACGTGAAAAATGATTGCCTGCTATTTTAACGACGAAAGAAATATTCTCAAAATATTTTCCTTATTAAAATCGTTGAAAATTTTTTTTAACAATTCGACGCTTCTCTACAGATCTGAGCAACGCGGCCGACCGATTTTGCGCGAGATGTAAAGATTCTCAAATTCGCGTCGAGAATATAGTAGTCTACGCAGCTGCGGCGACAGCTCTGAAATTCTTGCACAGAACCCATGCGGCGACATGCGAGTGAGAAATGCATTTCCGCGTGATCTCAGCCCGGCAAAATATTTTCTACTGTGCGTCCCGCAAAATCGATCGTGAATCTGATCGAGAATAATGCGGATACTTACATATGCGGGACTCTTCGGCGGAGCCTGGTACATCTGTACAACAAATAGTATCGTTGAACGCAAGTCTCTTAAATTTTTCCTCAAATTCTTCATATAATTTTTCATAACTTCTATATAAATTTCAGATTTTTTTCAGAATTTCTGCGTATTTTATAACTTTTTACAAAATTTCTGAGTTTTTATGTTATATAAATTGGAACATTTTTCAGAAATACTGAGGAAGTCTACATTTTTCTAGAATTCTGCATATATGTATGTGAATTCTAAAATTTTTCATTATATAATTTTCAAAGACGAAATCTGAAGGTAGTTTTCAAATCTTCACAAATTTAAAATAAACAAAATTCTTAAAAATATTATTAGATATGAAACATTTTTTTACCAATGAAAAGAGAATTTATCGATTCAAGACGAAAAAATTGTGCGTGGAATTGCCGAGAAGAAAAAATTTACGCACCCTGCTCGATTTCTGCGGCGTGAAGACACCGGTGCGAGCCGGCTGTCTGACTTCCTGTACCTGATCCCCGTATTCCTCCTCTTGCAGAGCCTTGTACGCCTCGCTCTTGCTGGGATCGTACTTGACCGGTTTCTTCAGGCTGCACGTACCGCATGTGTACACAGGGGACGACTTTTTAATTTCTCTTTTGTTCTCTCTCATGTGTGACTTTTATCTTTTTCTTTTCTTTTTGTTTTGTATTTTCTATCCAGATCGGTTAGCAGCGGCCGGGGTTACAATTTGCCAATTTGCGCTTGCACATTTACTTATGTTTGCTTTAGTCTGTTCGAGAGCGACTTTCAGACGCGTCCTTCAGCCGAGTTCAATTGAGAAAGAGCGGTCATTCCTCATCGTGCAAACCCTGCGTGCATGCCCGATCAAGAAGAACGCGTTCGTCGGACACTTCAAAAATTGCGCCTTTCATCTTTGGAAAAAAAATATTCGAAAAATAGTAGATGCAAAAATAATCTCTTGTTATAAGAAAATAAGATCTGAGAAAACACTAACAACTTTCCAAAAACACTTTCCAATGTCTTTAATTTAAAACAAAATGTGTTCGTAATTTTATTTCTCACTAAAGTGACAAACTCTGTTTTAATTCTACGATGATAATTTCTTAATCGATAAAAAAAAGAGAATAAATAAATTAAATCATATATTAATTTAAAAAATGAGAGGAAAATGTCTTATAAAAGATGTTCTTAATATATTTTTACTTACACCCTTATTATTAATTAATATTCTTGCAAATATAATTTTCAGATTATTTTTATTCCCATTAAATTCTCTGCGGTACTCGTCATCTCAAAAAAATAGAAGCAGCAAAAATAGATTTCCGCAATGGCGCAATTTTCAAAAGTCGTCTCGAATTATTCGTGCACGGTATCTACGATACAAGCATACGAACACTCGTTAAGGAAACGACGAAGTTAGTAAATATTCTCACATATTCTCAACTACTACAAGTGTATATTCACATTATTGATTATTCACTACTTTGCTACATGCAAGAATTTACTGCTAAAGGAAAAGCTTTTTTTGCACGGACTCGCGAAGGAGACCTTACGAAATTTACAATTTTGTCAAATCATTCATGTCTATGATTTCTACTATGTGTGTAATATGAACGGCAAACTAACCCGAAATAATAATCGCACAATCATTTCGAGGGACTCGCAAACTCAATGGCCACATTCGCTGTGTTAAATACTATCGACAATTAAACTAATCGTTTAAATTAATTACTCAGATTTAATTCAAATATTGATAGCAATCGGAAAGATTTTCTGCATTTTGAGGTAAATAATTCAATTGTAAGATTTTAATCACAGCATTGCGAATAATCGAATTGTCAATTGAATGAATATCCAAAATATTTCTGTTGACTTGTGATAATTACAATATTTCTCAATTTTTCGTATTCGTTGAAAATTAAAAAATTTTTTCTCATTAAACTGTATTGCAAAATTTTGTTAATTTAACAATTTCGACAGACAATATGCATAATTTTCCATGTTTTAATAAGAGAACGTGCCCAATGATTCACGTGAAAACCGGGAAACTCTGCCGTCGTAGATCCGACGTACGAGAAGCATCGGAAAACGTCTCGAACGTCTCTCGACAATTTTTAATTTGGTTTATTGAATTGCGGCCACACATTCTTCGAGGCGGCGGTCTTCGCCTGCTCTTTCAAGATTCTCGCTTGCTCCTGTATTTCCTGTTTCTGTTTCAGGAAGGAAAAGTCTATGAAAATGCTGGAAAACAAACAAACCGCTACGTAAGTAATCAATCATCAGAAGGATCTGAGAGAGCCGTACAGGAAAAAAAGAGAGAAGGAGCCGATATTCCTTCTCGTTTAACGATCGGTGATCCTCCGAGTAAACTCGATTTATATTTCTCCAATTGGTAATTTCTTTTCCCGAATGACAGCCTTCATGGAAACGCCGTCTTCCGAAAAGGATAATTTTTTTCATTCGCGTTCCGTTATTTTCTAAAAACAAGTCTCAGAAAATTATTTTGACGTAAATCATTAACGTTTGATTAAAAAACACGCCTATACAAAATAAGTGGATTAATACAGATTAATAAAAATTTATTTTTTTTTTCCCAGAATAAATTTATGTCAATTTCTTTGAATTCACTCCAATTATCTTTTACATTATTGTCTTCCACTGCGATTATCAACCGTGCGAATTAACGTGTTAATTTCAATTCACGTGGCAATTAGACTTTCTCGCACACGATTTTTATTATATGATGGCGATTTACGTGAGTGTGAGCGGCATTCAGCGATGAAGCCAATTTTGTATTAATTGTATTAACCTGTGACTGCTGCAAGCATCACAGCATTAGCGATTCGTTATATGTATATGCTTAAATATGTTCAGTGGTTAAAGAATAGTTAAGAGAGAACTTAGTGGACACTCGCGTGAGTAAATTATGACTACTTACGGTACAGCGGATGCTTGGCACTTGATAGTGTCTGCGATGTTTTGATCCGAATAAAGTCCGATCGGCGAGTTGAATTGCTTGTGGACAATCTAGAAAGACACAATTTAACGTTTACGATCGATGTAACATAGAATTTACGGTATATATCGCATAGAAATAGCTCTCGTGGTTTGAAACAACACGACCAAAAATGACAGTTTTGTAAGTAGAAGCGCAAAAGAGATTATTTTCGTTTTTCTTTTTTTTATTTTAACTTTTGTTTAAAGACACAAAACGTTTGAAAAATAATGCTATACCACAGCATATGGATGTTTTGAAACTTTTGTATAGTATAAAAAAATAGAATCTATATATTAACGCATTATTAATGTGAATGTTTACTAGAGAATGTTCACTAAAGATGTTGCGTATTGTTGTTGCGATCTGTCCTCGAGTCGTGTCGCTTGCGACTACGGTATTACGTTGTGATAATATAGCGCTGTAAAAAATATACATAACTCTAGTCTGCTGGCACTGTGGACAGAACGAATATTTGACTAATGCCAAGTTTCCATTATGTCAGAAATTCGCAGTATTAACAAACGGGCTTGACTCACGCGATGTTTATTATTCTACAAAGCACCTCCATTACAAAATAATGTCATAATGTAACTATAATCGTTACTATTCACGGTTTTGTTACATCTTGTACCTTCAAAATTTTCATA
Organism: Trachymyrmex septentrionalis; assembly: GCF_001594115.1. Lineage (NCBI taxonomy): Eukaryota > Metazoa > Arthropoda > Insecta > Hymenoptera > Formicidae > Trachymyrmex > Trachymyrmex septentrionalis. Next base: position 919,456 of record NW_017305800.1, on the reverse strand, counting down.
TTTTGAAACACGTTAGTGGCAATTACAGCAATACTTTTACCGGGAAATTAATGTTATCAAAATAAGAATTTTTGGTAATCGAGTTAATTTATATCACATCCTATACTTTTTGGTAATCAAGTTAATTTATATCACAAATTAAATTGGATTTAATTATTAAAATAATTCAATTCAATTAACTTTAATCATAAATAGGAATTGATGCAAGCTGTATCGATTTACAGTGTAATCGATACGTTGGTATTATTTTTCGGATTATCAAGTTACAAATGAATCCAGAGAACATCCTGTATTAATCCTGTAATAATCGCGTCAACATGGCGATTATAATTATTATTAGTTATTAGCGGAAAATATCATAATAGCGGGAATATCTCGTCAAACGAAACTCAAGTTTCTTGCAGATATATCGGTCGTCCAGAAAGCGTAAGCGTTTCTCGAAGCAGAAGCGGCTTACGAAAGTAAACAACGGAAGTGATCCAAACCTTTGGAACTTCATTCGGTCCCACGACACGCTGAAGTACTGTTTCTGCCACCTGCTCAGACGACGTGCAAATAAAATACAATTTAAATCCTAACTTGACAAATGCATCTCCAAAAAAATAGAAGAACTTATTTGCAAGTACGTCGGAGGGATTGAATGTATTCGGATGATTTTATAATGTCGATTTACCTTTTGTTTCATAGCAACTTCAGGATGAGCTGGTTCGTAATGATGGGGTGCTGCCCTGATCATCGGATTCGGATGATGTCGCAGGTAACATTCGCCGATAGGGGCATCCTTCTTGACCTTGGCACCTGGCAAGACCAGAGGAGTCGTACGGTAGGGCTGAAAAATTTCGCAATTCTAACTCCATCGGCACCGGTATATTATATTTTACTATTTTATATATATAATTATTTATAAGTGTATCAAGAATTTTTTTGGGAAAAAGGGTTATCAATTCTGTTGTCACATGAACAACATTGTTTGCATTAATAATAAATTTCTTTTTTAAATATTTTAAAGCTTCGAATATCTCCTTCTTATATCTGTTTTTTGAATAATAATAAATATTATACTTTGTAAACTATATAATTTTTTTTTTGTTTCCTGAAGAAAATAGAGACAAAATAGTTATTAAATACAGTTATTAGAAACGAAATGCATAGTTTTAAATGAAGTACTCATTTATCTCAGAAGTTTTAGAAATTACTTGGTCATTCAGAGTCAAAAATAAAAAAGTTGTATTTTTTTATAATTAAAAAAGAAAAAATAAATAAGAATTTTTTAAAAAATTCTTTGAACCTCCCAACTCTTTCTAAGTACGTCCATGGATATAATAATATCATAATTATTGATGTATTTATTAATATGCAATATTTTATTGTATAATAAATAATAGAATTAATATCTGGCTGTCATATAAACCGACATTAACGATAATAATGGTAACTATGCAAGTTAATAGGGCAGATGAAATAATATCCTGTCGAAGCGGTGCCAATTAATTAACTAACGAGATCTAAAATAAACCGCAATAGAGGCCATGGTGATCGAAAGATGGCTCATTAATTCCTGACGCTTCTTACGTCGCATAATTCCGAGCAACGACAAAAATAAATAATGATGATAATATCACAGCTTAATTTGACAGTGATGACCATTTCATAATATTAATGAGGTGAAATGCAAGTTAAAAAGAATATCGAATCATAAAAAATATATCAATTACTAGTTACGGTTTTATACCTCTTTAAAAGATTTTTTTTCTTTTTTTCTTTAAAAGATATCTTAAAATAATTAACGACTAGATAACATCACATTGACGGATAAGAATTTCGCGAGTACCTACTTCTTTTATTTCCAAATTGTTCTATTCTAAATCATTTAAGAAGAGAAACAATCAATATTTCACTTCTTATAAATCAAATAAATAACTCCATTATATTCTATATATTTTCTATATTTTCATAGTATAAATAATGTTCTAATAGGTCGAATATTTCTGGCTAATGACGTTACGAACCGGAAGTGATATCATTTAACGATGATTGTCTCTAAAGAAGCAAAAATTTCGCGCAGCTGGCTCACAATGAGAAAATTACATCAAATAGACGGTCATTCTCGTGGAGGATGAATTCGACTTGCCAAGTTACGAGTCGTTCCGTCACGTGCCGTCGTTTTTGCGCGATATTACGAAATTATGCAAATTTGCAGGTGCATCGTACATCGTCGATTCGCCACGCGGATTTTCTATGTTTACAGTACGAGTTACTCAAACATCCGTGAAAACAAACGCAAGGTGAAATCTTAGACAAATTCTCTGTAATATTCTGTCGCGGATATTCTTGAGCAGTCGTAAGCCAGAATGAAAATTTGGGAATGCCAGGCATTATTATCGTGACCTTTGGAGAGAGTCGTAAATAAAACTTTTCATGATATTTTCTCGGAAAACAATTTCTCATTTTACTTTCCAAGTAAAGATCACGTTTAATCGCTTTTGAAGAGCGGCTTGAGATTTACGAACAATTCATCAGCAACGTTTTCGTCAGTTTTGAAATTATTATATGAGCTTCAGAGTACAAGGAAAAATATCACAGACGTGTTAATACGTATCTTTATAATAAAAATTTTCTTGTTTTTTACTTTTACAATTTTTTAGATCAATCGCTTTTCAAGTAAAATATGAAAAAAGGCTATAATAATATCATAAAGACATCATCATGACTTTATTTATTACTTATAAGTTTATCTTTTTTAATATCAAGTGACGTCATAATGACGTCTTATAATATCTTCATAATTTTATGACACTGTGTTCTGCCTTATTTATCGAAGATATAAAATATAATAAGACATAAAAAGTATAATTATAAAAAATATTATTATCTTTACAATATGACCAATTAAAAATTGATCGTCACTTGAACAATTGAAGATAATAATAAAGAAGTTTAACAAATATTGCGGCTTAATAGATTAAATAATAAATATATTTTAATATATATAAAAATACAAAGTTTCCTGTATAATTTATAAACTTCGAGCTCTTCAGTAGAATTGAATTATGTATCCATTGTTCAGAGGTATTGGCTGCGTTTAGCAGAAAAAGCAGCTTTGCACAACTGTTGTAAGATTTATAATATGATTAATTTATACATTTAAGTCTAGTGAAGAACTATAACGGCAAGGCTAGTGATATTAAAAAATTTCAGAGAAAACAAAGCTGTGCTTTTTCCGCTGAACGCAGCCAATGTGCACGTTGGAACATTTCACAATTTTAGAATCGCGGTCGTGGTTGCAAGTTCGCGCGCAAGTTTCACGATATGAAATCGCACGATTACGATGATTCCATTATAAATGGGTCAGAAATGTTCCATTATGTTAGAGGGTGAGCCACGAGTGACTCTCTCGAAATAGATGAAGGCCTCCGGCCGGCAAAAATAACGCGCACCCTGAGCCACAAAAACCGCTTATCCCCTCGAACCTCTCTTGTACGCTTCTTTCCGCCCGTGACTTTTTCACCAAGAAGCGTTCCGCCCGTTTCATTCTTGGACGGGGAACGTTGGCAAGGTCGCACGATGATTGAGAAGGGAGAAATAAGTCGGGTGCAAAACTGTCTAAAGCCCAAAGGGCATTCCACTTCCATTTTGCCATTGATGACAAATGTCTCGACGTACAATACTTGAAATGGATGGAAGTATTTATTAGATAAATTTGAATGAAACCGATTCTATTCAATAATGTTACACAAAATTTTTTCTATGCTTTTTAAACTTTAAAGACTCTAAAATCATTAATCAGCGATTCAAAATCATTAAACGCGAGAAATTATATTACTTAATATTAAATTTATTACTTAATTTTATTCCTTTAAATTTGAAAAATGAAATGCTGAAGTTTTTATTTGTAATGAAGTTTAATATTTGAAGGAGAGGGACACTGATTGTCTCTTAAAAGTGGTGAAGTATATAACGATTATTTAAAAATCGAGTTTGGTTGATTAATTTAATTAATCTTATATAATAATTTTGTAAATAATAGTTTTGTAAATCTACGGTCTTTTTCTTTTTTTAGAAAATTTGCGTGAGCGTGCACACGCTTGTGCGTCGTTTTGTAAAAGGTCTTTCAAACTAAATTCAGACGGAGCAAAACAGCTGTTTCACGAAGTGTTTATTGCTTGGCGTCGAGATGAAACTTGAACTCTTTGGAAACTGATTGGAGCACGTTGGCAAGAGGCACACTAACGAACAGATGTTTCAACTTCATTAACACATACTGGAAGATGCAAAAAATTATAATTAAAATAATATTTGATTTAACTTTATAACCAGTAAATTCCGATTTGTTCCATTTCTGACGTAAAAATAATTAATGTCAAAATCGTCCATTAGTTCATTACATCGCTTTCTGATTTTGAAAACCGTATTGCCAAACTAAGAATAAATAAATTGATTAAAATAGTTAAAATAATTAAACATATTTCATATATAAAGACACATTAATTCTTATTTTTTTATATTTCTCAGTTTTTTTTATCAAGTTTAAACGTTTTGTTGCAGTCCTATTCCAACAAGAAAGAAATAATAAATATTAAAAATAAATTTTTCTATCATGGTACAGAATAAATTATCGCTTTATGTATCCAAAAATAATCATACATTTCTGTTTAAATATTATTCAGGAAATAAAATTCAAAAAAATGATCACTAATTCTGGAACTCGTTGACAAGCTAATTAATCATCACATTAAAAACATTGCTTTTTGAAAAGTCTCTCGATTTTTCGAACGGGAGTTTGAAAAACGCGGACCGTGGGTGTGTCTTTGTATGACGACTTCTCCTGCGTGTTCGTGAGTAACCCAGATCCCGTTCACGAAAATAGAACGCGATACCGATGAACGGCATCCGTAATGGCGATGCCTACGTGCGTTTTATTGCATAGCATGTTATTAACGCCCGCGCAAGTCTGCCTTTCATCTGGGTTGCTCCGATTAACTCCGAAATCGGCATACCCTTCTCGGGGCCGGGATAGGCGAAATTAATCAAGTTCCATTGCGAATGTTCTGCGGACACGTTTGTGTACTATGTCAAGGTTGAACAACGCGAGATCTAGATCATCTGGCGATCTTATTGCTTATTATCGTTATTCGATATCGACGTGTCAATGGGTGGAGCTAAAACTTGCTATTGAATTTTGATATTTTTAGGGTGGTCCAGCGACGTTTTTAAGCTCGAGCTTTTTGTCATATCTTATCGTGGATAAGAATACATAAATGTCATCCAGACAAAAAAACAACAAATTTTATAAAACGAGCTGAGAATATTCTAACAAGTGTAATGCTGCGTTCAAATGAGAAGAGAAAATCGTGAGAGAAAATCACTTAATGTTAAAAGAACGTAATAAAATTTTTAAGTAATAAATAAATCTACTTATATATGAACATATACTTTTAATTTATATTTACTCTTCTTATTTGTATAATTAATTAAATAATTATGTTAAATAAATAATTTTCCCATATATAGTTTCACCTATAATGTGAATTATTTAATCAATTAAAAAAGGCTTAAAATAATTAATTGGACGTTAAATGAGAAAAATTCCAAGAGATATCTCTATCAAGATAGAACAAATCTGACATCGTAAGAATACAGATTTTGCCCTAAAATGCACGTGACTTGCGCTATCTCCAATCTAGAAATATTCGTTTGGACCAGAAAAAATTCTGAAAAAGAATTTTGAAAAAATAAGAACGAAGCTTTTACGTTGACGTATTTTTCGAACGTCTCCGTGATGCTTTTTCAACAATGCAGCTCGTCACTCGCGCGCGAGATCCGCAAGCACATCTTGGCCACGAGGAAGGTGCACGTTCAAGGGCAAAGAAGAGAATCATCTCGCGTTTTTGTCCCTGCCCGATGTAATTCTTCCTCCTTTAATGAGCCTAAGCAAAACCGATGAAACTTCTCGTCTCTTTCCGTACCCAGTAAACAGCCGCTTCCTCCTCTTTCGGATGATGCTCGATGTTGTAACGATAGACGGTCGTGTAAGCGGGCATCTTCTCGTCTCCGAGAGGCGTCCCGCGGAGAGGGCTTCCCTCGCAACCACCGACCTTATGTCACCACTTTCGCGCGCGGCAACCCTTTCGCGGCTCTCGCAATCGTCCTCGTTCTCACGTCGTCCCTCGTTCGCGACTATCGCGGGATTATTCGCGCTTAAGCACTACTGGCTCGACGCGAGCGCGGGCGGCACTAACTCTGGCCTTTTCCACGCGACTCCTCTCGCTCTCTCCGGAGACCTCTCTTGAAACTCGTTCGCTTTCGTAAAAGCTCTTGACACCAAAAAAAAAACGTCATAAGTCGAATGTTCTTCGGTAATCTCAGACGTAGCGACTGTAATCGAATTAGCATCTAATTTTAAGAAATAGGAGTAGATACGTTTATAAATAAATAAAGATATGTCGAGTTTTTAGGTCAAAGGTACATTCTTGCTGATTATCCTTTAATTAACTCCAATTGATAATTTCAATAGCTAAGACAATTTCATTAATTTTCTTGTTGCACATTCTTGATGATTTTTTTTTAATGTATACACTTTTATCAATTAAAAGGTTACAACCTTCTGCAAGGTTTTGTTTTTTTTTTTAGTGGGTTTCAAAATGCAACCAAGCAACTTGTTTTTACTTATAGATCTAACCATTTTACGTTCAACCGTTTACGAGAAAGGCTGTCGGAATTCTAAAATCCATAAAAGAAAAAATAGGCCTGTTTTTTTTTATTAGAATAAATTTTTGCGCCAGTTTATCTTTCATTCTTTTCTCTCTAAAAGGAAAGAAGAGGAAGGAAGATGAACTGGTGTAAAAGTTCAGTCAAAAAGAATAAACCTATATATTGTTGCTATCTTTTAGCTGAGTGCACCTTCTTTTTGAATGTACCTTTTTAAATGTATTTTTTAAAATACCTTCAAAATTCCTTAGACTTTGTCTTTAAATAAAATTATTTATAATCAATATTTTCACTCGTGTTCTTAGCTTCTAAAATTTCTTACAAGCTATATAATTATTACCACAGAATAATCGAAGGAGGCAATCTTTTTTTTTTTTGGCAACAAAATTCCGCGATGAGATTAATGAGAGAGTTACTCGAGAGTGTGTAAATTTCGATCGCCAAAATGAGATCTCGATAAATCTTTCATTTATCCTATTTATTTATTAAACAACGTCGTATACAAAAGATTTTAAATATCGCATTTTTTTCAAAAAAAAAAATCATAAATGTCTAATATCATTAGCGTATAATTAAAAAAAAATTTCGAGTACATTGTTTTCAATTTGAATATTTTTTAATATATCAAGGAAGGATTTGCTTCTTTATACGCTCTATTATTTGTGGTCGCAAAAAAAAAAATAAATAAATTCGACCGTACGGAGAATGTAGAAAGCGAAAGTCCTGTATCTGCGGGACGTATCAGATCGGGACAGGCAGAGGTGGTTTTCGATGCAAAAGCGATATTTATAGCGTGTGGCAACCGGCTCTACTGGTGGACTTTCCGGCATCGTGGCGGGCCAACAAAAATATATTCACACTTCGGACTTCCCACGAATAAAGGTACCTCCGTCGCTTCGCAGCGATGAACGGTGCACCCTAGTACCGCGATATACGCGATGTCGCCGTAATAAATGCGATGACGCGCTTCTCTCTTTCTCTCTTTCTATCTCTATCTCTCTCTCTTTCTCGTCGGTATCTCGCAAAACCTGTTAAAACGTTTCGTTAAACGACGGGAGACATCTGGATGCGAAATCGCGATATCGCAAATCATTTCCCCGTTGTCGTTAAAATCGCAAAATTTCAACATTTTTCCAAAACCTCGCAGTCCGCGATTTTTTCCCTGCCTCTACGAGTTAGTCGAATTGATCACACATTTACGCGATTAATTGAATCAATTTTAATTGAAACTGCCGTTTACGAGATCTCTTTTGCAAAATTTTTATAAAGTCCGTCATATGTACTCAATTTCGTCACCGATTATGTTATTGATTACCGCGACGGGCCAAAATTTCGTCACCTGAAACATGCCGTTTCGAAATGAGTGGGAGACGGATTAAACGCAACAAATGTCCTGTCACACTACATCCGAAGCGTGATCCGGCAATGAGTTATTGGATTTCAAAGTACAGAAGAGTATTTCGGAACGGGCTCAAGCTTGCCAGACGCCACGATCATACTGACTCGAGAAACCAGAGTTTGAACTCTTATTACAGTAATTCGCGTGCCTTTGACACAGCCGTGTCTATATACTTATTTTACGATGTGTACTTCAATCTGTTTTCCCAAATCTTTCTCAAACGGGACTTCGTATTACGAGCAGATCGAACGTTTACTTCGGATTACGATTCTTTCGTTCCTTCCCTTCAATGAATCCTCTCTTCGTTTCAAATAATTATTCAAGAAAAGATGAAGAAAGACATTTTCAGATGTAAGAGCAATCCTGTTGATTTATACAATTTTCGCAATTTTTCAATAGTTCGTTACAGAGAAAATCCCAGAGAACTCTTGGAAAATAAATAAAAGAGACATTTATGTGATAAGCAAGGAGTTACGATAAGACGGTTTCAGATCTGTATTTCATATCTATTTTTAGCTTTCGCGCGCTTGCATAATTTCGAAGCTGTCAATTACGTTTTGCCGAATTATAGCGTCTGCTGATATCGATTAATTCTACTTAACAACGCGCATTTCTTTCTTTCTTCAATTATAATTAAATAATAAATTTCGATATAATAAAACTTTTTTTTTCTAAATATTATTACGTTTTAAAATACATCTTAGTACGTCTTATTATTTATATATGCATAATTTCTCTGCGTGTTTAGATTATATTAAAATTAACGCATTAAGATAACATTAAGATTGGAAGAGAGATATTTTTCAACGATATGATCATGCTGTTTTACTAATGTAGGCTATTTTAATCTGGGAAAGAAGTAAATACGATGTCGGATCTTGATTTATACACTAAAACAAAGCCGACTATTCCTTCGCGCGGATCAATGAACTCTCCAGCGAATTTGTATTGCCAACACATGCTTGAAAGTTCGATTTTCAAAGACTAAACGCACTTTCGTCCCAGATTCCTTAGAATTCTTAAGAAGAACCATTATACCGATTTTATCGTTGGATCTAAACAAATCCAACAGTAGTTAAGCGGCTGGCTTTAAATTATACAATCAAGATTTTACTCAAAAACGCAAAATCCTTTTATCGATTTAATAAATTTAATTTATTTCTAACAAAGGAAATTCTTTCTACAAACATTTATTTCTACAAACCAATTCTTTGTAAGATCAGATTGAGAATTTCGACGTAACTTATTTCTTTTATTTCTAATATATAATTTATTTATATATTTAATTATTTTCAATTATTTAGTCTCTTTATATTTAAATTTTTAATTTAATCTTTTTATATATAAGTCTTTTTGTTGATAAAAATAGTAAAAAATAATTTAATACCTGCGACAAATGAACTCTTTCCTCGCGAATCTCGTCGAGGTGTTCGTGCGGCATAATGATCGTACTGCGAAGGGTATATTCCGGAGTTGGCGTTGACCTGTACTCCTCGACCGAAGGCGGCCGAATTGGGCTCTTTGGTAATTCTTGCGGATACTCCTTCGGCTGTTTGTATCTGCGTGAAAGAAATGGAAGAAACATTAATATGATATAGCAGATCGCGGATTTGTGTCGCAGCAGCGGCAGAACACAAGCAGCTTCGTGGCGGGTCCTCGACGATCATCACCTTTTATACATTAAAAATAGGCCGATTAACTATGATTTTACAAAGAAAAAGAACTTAGAGACTCCGATCGTGCTGGATGAACATTAAAGTAAAAATGTATTAATTGTACAGAATTAATCGTATAAAAATGATTCTTTACTGTAACTCGGGAAAAATCAGCTTTACATGTTCAAGAGAGCCCAAGTAACACAGTTATGTTCAAAATATGTTTAATAAACAATAATAATAAAAAGAGCTTTCAATAAACAAATTAATATTATATAATATAAATTCAGGCAAATAAGAGCTAAAATACAATTATTATTTTTGTCTAT
>NW_017305800.1:907355-909182 GCF_001594115.1 Trachymyrmex septentrionalis | reverse complement strand
AGAGAGAGAGAGAGAGAGAGAGAGAGAGCAAGACAAATAATAACTGTGTTCTAGCTTTTATTTGCCTGAATTTATATTAATATTAATTTGTTTAATAAATGTCTATTTAATATTTTTATACATCATAAAAACCATTTCGGCTAAACATTTTTCAAACGTAAATTGAAGTCCTTTATCGGTTAAAAACGATCGCCGAGGTGCAAAAGTAAATGGAGTAGAAGTTCCAAAGCAGCGGCCAAAAATGTCAGTCGTGCTTTGTGCAAAGAGAGAAACTGATTAATCGAAAAGGGGAATTAATCAATGGCGTGTTGCGATATTGCGGCGGCAATGCGGTGTCATTGCTGTGGCAGAATTGTGAAAAAAAAACGCGTATAATAGAAATAATATTGCATTCTGACAGACTAGTGGCCGCAGCCCCGTTGCCAACGATCGGCCTGAAAGTGGGTGGTGATGATGACGTGGTGATGGTAGTGTCGGTGCTTGTACGTGATGATACTCTCGATGGCTCAGACCTTTCGATAACTAGCTTTATGGTTTCGGAGTTTTGGAGAAGATTCTGTGCGTCTACATGCCTCACATCACGCGCGTCGTAATCGTCAATTTTCTTGATTATGTCACCCTTCTGGAGCGCCTCGTTCTCCGACTGCAAGCAGATCATCGCCCCGACGTTGTTAGCAATAATTATTGTCACTGTGCTAACTTTTCAATTATTGTGTTCAAGAAATAATTAAAAGTAATATCAAAATCTAAATATGTGACAAAAAGTAAAAATCTGCTTCAATTCTGCTGTTCTATTTGACCCAAAATGTAATTTATTTTTTACTAATGTTTTATTTAAAAACTTTTTCTTAGATAAAATCCTTTTTTTGTGAAAATTTATTTTTTATTTTTTAAAGCTTTTTAATCATATTAATCTAAATGATTATAAAAATTATAGTAAACTTAAATAGACCAGCAAGATTAACAGTTCGCTTATTTCTTTTGAAATTGTAAGATATTGTCTAAATTTTAAAAATTAATAGTCAAAGTAAAAGAATAATATTATCTTGTTATTTGTCATTATATAATTTGATGACAGATAATCTGGCGTTTTCAAAAATTCAAAAAAATTAATGTATGAAAAGACACTCATAAAAGAAAGATTGCCGAAATGTTATGTAGAATGAGGTAAATTACGAAATATTATGGGGCAAAACACAGAAATATTTGGTAAGAAATAATATTCGAATTATCTGTCAGTTTATTAATAAAAACAGAAACAAGTAAGACAAAAGTAAAGAATTAAGAATATTTTTTTAACAATACGAGTTCAGTCCTCAATTTTAAACATACACGATTTTAGGCGCTTAACAAAAAGACGCTTTTGTCATCTCATTGGACTGTGTTTCGGTGTAAGCTCCGGGATGCAATGCGCCGTATCGTGTATCAATGTCAACGGGCGCTAGATCGAATCGTTGATTTGAGAATTCCTTGGCAGTCTTCTCCATTTCAAATGTTCACAGGGATTGCATTACGTCCACCTTTATTGTTCCGCCGCGTCGTTCGCCAGTGCGAAATCGTATCAAAGCCAAGTAAGCGAACACCGTAACGAAGTCTCCATAATAAGAGAAATGTCTCATTCCTCCCGGATAAAAATCATTGCCCAAATATAACAAAATCCGTATTATCAAATGCCGTAAAGAAAGAAATTTGCATACTTTCTTTATGAAACGCATATTCGAGGACTCATTGATTATTAGCTTTTACAATTAGAAGCATAAATCTGATTTAGGATTTTATATCACTAAAGTACTGTGACAAGTAAATTATAAACATGATATAAAATTA
>NW_017305800.1:894135-907345 GCF_001594115.1 Trachymyrmex septentrionalis | reverse complement strand
TATATATATATATATATAAAATTTTATTTATAGTTTTTTTAATGTCAATTAATTGACATCAACTTGCTCCAAAATTCAATTATTTTTATTGCTTGTATTTAAAACATTAAAAAATTCATTATTTTTATTATATTTATCTGTTTCTTTACATTTATCAAATTTTTATTATTGTTTATGTCATTCTTTCTTTAAAGATCATAAAACTTCAGAACAAATTTAGGTTTAACATCGAAGCAATTAATTTAAAACCTTGTTAGGAGAATTGTAACACAATTTAAATCAAAAATTAATTAAAGATGTGTGAGGAGATCGGGCAGAAATTAAGATGAGAAGAAGAAGAAGCAGACTCACACGGGTGACAACAATCGGCGTGCCCAGATCTGCGCCTCCGGCAATCCTTATGCCCCATGGCCTACCGGTGCTGGATCTCTTAAGTTTCACAATCAATGTGTGCCTTCTCGTCATATTCTAGACTCGGTTCAGCCAACACCACCACCAACAATAACACAACAAATAGCCACGACACAAGCACTTAATCAATAGCAAAATGCACTATGTAGGCAAAACGACGAGAGAGAGGCAAAAAGAGATAAAAAGGGGAGTAAGTTCCAAGAAGAAAAAACAGCCAAAGACTTTCTCAAAAGAAGAAAAGACCTCCCGCGAACAGTCGCGAGCGATGAATCTCCCGGATCGTGATCGCTCTCTGCTTCGCTACTGAGATAGCAGCTGCAGCTGTAGCACTTGCCGACTATATGCCGACTTTGACAGAGCCCTGAGCGGAAAGCGAGAAAGATAGAGAGAAGGAGGGAAAGAGAGAACTTTAGTTGCTCAATTCTAACGGAGAGACCACCGCCTCTAGTCTCTCTGTTTCTTTCTTTGCTATTCTGGCCCCATTTCGAGTTGGCGTATTGTTCTGATGGTCCGACCCGCACTCGTTTCTTTGGTATTTATTATATGTGTATGCGTGTGTACGTGCATAAATGTTTTACAGTCTCGCTTGAAAAAGAAAATCAAACTATCAGCGAAAAATGAATATGGACTACTGCGAGAAATCCTTGAAGATGATAGATATACTATAAAGGCGAGAAAATTCTACAAAAGAAAATTTATCTTTTGTTATTTGAATTTTTACGTAATTTTAAACGAACTAGTTGATTAAAGAAAAAAAAATCTTAAATAACTACACAATTATACTTCAGCAACAGAATGCGCGGTTGGAAAAGAATGGGCGCATTCAGCGGATTCAACAGTTGAGCACTCACTATTATTGGTATATTCTGTTAGATCATCCCATCAGATCTAAAAGAATACATCAACAGTAGCAAACGCTCACTCAACTGTTGGGTCTGCTGAACGCAACCGTTATTTCTAATAACCATTACTTCTTAATATCGCTTTTTATAATAATTAAAACAATAATGATTTCTTCTGATGGCTCTTTTAAATCAGTACTTAAAACAATTGCTTTCGATTAATTCAACATGGCAACTCAATCTAATAAAAATGTGTCAAGTGGCAAAATTAACAGGCAGCAAAATAAATTAAAATTTAAATCGAAGATCCCTACATAAGTCTAAAATGTAATACCATTGAAATCTAATAATTCTGGACATCATCTCTCCAAAAAACTTCTTCAGTATTAAGGAGATATATAGGATTAAATGTAACTTTAATTCTGTAACATTATGCAAAACTATTTATTATAATAATTTACAGAAATTATTAGTGGCATACAATGTAAAATGCCATAATGTAGAGTAAGATTTTATACGAATTTTATGTATGATATACGATAAACGTGACGAATATTGAGGAAGGATTGAAATGGACAAGACAAAAATATCGAAAAAATTTCTGTAATAACTTTCATGCATATAACGCAACTTTATTGACTCAGTTCGAAATGTGTTCGACACATGTTTCATAAGCGAACTATTATAAGTGGGACAGTCTTATTATATACAGCTTAATATCCACGATGAAAGCTGACAAATGAAATGCATTTTGTCATGCTACATATCTACACGACAGCTTCTTTATTCGCAAATTCGACGTCAAATTTCGTCAGAAAAGATTCATTTGTTAATTTATTTCATACAAGAAGTTACAATTCACTGTTTGTAATTAACAGAAAACTAGATATTCGGATATTTTATTCATATTTTCAAAATTGTCGCTTTATTTCTATTATCAAATATTTGTTGCTATTTTAAACTATTTATTTGATCGATAAATTATATTTGCTTTAATCTAACTTCAGTTAATGATTGTCATATTTTCCGCAAGACAAAGAACGACTCTTTTTCGTAAGGCGGAAATATGAAAAGTAAAAATTTTCTTTGCAAGTAATAGAGAAATTTTTCACTTCTCACATTTTCGTTCTAGAAAAAGGGAATCATTACATGATTGCTATCTAGATTTCTTTAAATTCTACCATCAGAAATCGATAATTTCGGTAGTCAGATGATTGGAATATAAATTGGACTATAAATTGCAATATATAATTAAGAAGAAAATCGAAAGGATTTTTTCCGGGTTGCGTACTCTTCGTACTTACATAGGTTTCGTAAAAGTGGCCTATGGAGAATTTGAGAGCCATCTTTAAAAAATTTGATTTTAATCGCGTTTTCCCCCGTCTAGACAAGACACTCACACTCTTCTTCCGCTGTGCGAATACGTTCACGGACGACGAGAAACTTCTCCCCTATGCGAGCCGTTTCGATGCAATTAGTTTGGCTGCACTGTAATTAACGAAGACTAGAGAACCAGAGGCGAGAGAGAAAGAAAGAGAGTAAAATAATGAGACAGAGGGAGAAAGAACGCGTGTTTGTACGACTTAAATTAGCAACCTATAGCGCGAAAGGTTAGTCAATCGCTCTAGTGACTCACTTTACCTTAATTTATAGAATCATTAACGCATATCGCCAATATGCGATATGTCCAACATTGGCAGTCGACAATAATGAATCATCATTTAATTATGTGTATTGCAGATAAACTTAAAAAAAAAAAGAGAAAAAAAGATTTAATCGTCAGAATTAAGTTTAGTACATCTGCGATTTCAGAAATCATATCAACATTTTTTATTATGTAAAATATAATTCTAATAAATCTAATAATTCTCCTCTTGCCTACTCTTCTGCTAAATACGATAAAGATTTAAAATCTTACAAAAATAACAAACCATATTCTATAAAAAAAAATATAAAAATTATAAGAAATATATATATCAGTAAAACATGTATAAATGAGTATATATAATATAAACGAATAGTTGCATGAATAATTCATCATCAACCATTGAAATGCAGCAGTTATAATACAATGTTATAATAGTTTTTTAACTGCGAATCATTAATTTAAATTTATAAATTTATATGTTATGTTACGCATTGTCGCATTGATCGTAGATAGAGAGGTTTTGTTGAAGTATCTAAAAATTTAGCTAGATTACATCTAAAAATAATTTTGTCAAAATTGCATAGGACGTTCAAACTGTTGTTTATAAATATCAAAATTTTTGCAGTATTGCTTATCAATTACCATGCTTCCTATGTAAATATGTTAATGGTCTAACAAAATTTATCTTATATAAAGGGAGTTTATATAAAGAGAATCCTTCAGAGGAGTAGCTCAGTATCAGTGCGCTCCTCACCTTGATGAAGTAAACGGCAAGATTCACGAAACATTGGCATTAGCAATCACGACATGGCAATATCTCTTTGATATCTCTGAAGAAAACACCCGTGAAAACACACGCCTCAAAAGTATCTAACAAAATTATTTTCAGATTTGTATCTAAATTTTTAGATACTTCAATAGAATCATTCAGTCTTCTCATACAGTCATCAAATCAGGACTACGGCTTATTTCAGATATTCCTCGGTAATCGCTCGGCTGATGACTATACGTCGTACTTCATTGGTGCCCGCGCCGATCTCATAGAGCTTCGCGTCTCGCAGCAGTCTCCCCGTCACATAATCATTGATATAGCCATTGCCACCTGTAAAAAAATTTTTTTAAAACGCGACTGTCATTCTTATTAAACATTGCTAAATATCTACTTTCTCTACTAAGTTCTTATATCATTTACGTTTTCTTCTATAATTATGATTATTATTATCTGAAATAATTTATTACTGTTAATTTTTATTTTAATAGATTTACCGAGTATCTGTATAGCATCCGATGCCGCTTTCATTGCATTCTCCGCGGAAAAGAGTAACACCGCGGCGCAATTTTTGCGATTTACATGATCGACGTCGCAAGACCTAGCGACAGAGTACAAGTAGCTTCTACTCGCACTCAGAGTTGTGTACATGTCCGCTATCTTCGCCTAAAACAATATAATTAGACCATATCAATATAAGATCAAAAAATTTTTAAGAGGACAAGGTAATTCTTGTTTTACCTGTATCATCTGAAATTTCGCAAGATACTGGCCAAATTGCTGTCTTGTATGAGCATATTCAAAGGCAACATCGCAACAAGCTTGCTGTATTCTAGAATTTACGTTTCAAATTGCACACAGTCAAATATAAACGCTCGTTTGTGAATAAAGCTTAAATAATTTCTTATTAATAATCTGAAGAATATATATTTAATATTAAAGTGTCTAAATCTCATTCTATAATACACACCGAAAAAAATTTGTATTTAACACGCTATTTATTATACAAGCAAACTTTCAAAAAGTATAATTTTAATTTCATTGATCACAAAAAGTGCATCCAATAGGTTTTATAAAGCTCCTTTTAACGCGCAAAATCCAAATACAAAAATACTAAACGTTAATAATCAAGCTAAATTTTGTGTTATATATTCATTGTTTTTCTAAGAACTTACCCCAAAGGTCCGCCAGATAATATTAATCGTTCCAGATCCAGTCCACTAAAGAGCACATAAATACCTTTATTAATTTGTCCTAAAACATTTGCAGCTGTAACAGAAATTCACAATTTTGCACAATTTCACAATTTTTAAGAACCTTTTGGAAGACAAAAGGATAATGATCAATTTTAATGAGTCAATAAACTTAATAAAATGTTGAAAATATCTTACAGTTCTTACTCTATTCTATTTGAACAAATTAATTTTATTGTAACAAATCTCTATATCTTTTCTGCGTTTCTTATTCGAGCGCTGGACTTACCTGGCACTTTGCAATCCTCGAAAATCAGTTCACCCGTGTTGGAGCCGCGCATTCCAAGCTTGTCCAGCTTCTTCCCCCTGCTGAAACCCTCTGTGTCACGTTCGACGATGAAAGCAGTGATGCCATGCTGCGGCTTGTCCACATTCGGATCCGTTCTCGCGTAGACGATTAGTGTATCCGCGTCCGGACCATTGGTGATCCAGAACTTGTTGCCATTAAGGACATAGTAGTCCCCCTTTTTCTCGGCCCGCAATTTCATGGAGACAACGTCGGACCCGGTACCCGACTCTGACATCGCCAACGCCCCAATATGTTCACCACTGCACAGCTATAGAATTTCTCATATAACAAGAATATCTTATTTATATTATCAATGATCGCGCGAGTGATATGAGTTAATCCTATCGATGAAAATATCAAAGGCGCTTTGTTAATTTCCATGAAAAAGCTATTTATAATTTCAAATTTGTATAACTCAATTGGAAATACCCAATCTATTTTTTTACAACTGTAATTTATTCCAAGATATATTTATTCACTGAAATATTACACATGTATTTTTTTCACATAAAACTTTTTAAGAACATTAAGTCGCGTATGTCGAAACGAATTAAAAAATCCTTTATGATTTATATGTACCATTGTAGATCTATACTATTTACTTTAACATTCGAAATTACAATTTATTCGAAACTAATTTGTATGTATATTATATATATATATATACACATTTTCTTCTGATATAAGATTCTCTAAAAATATGTACATTGTTTGGCGTGAGTTACCTTAGGTAAATATTTTTGCTTTTGTTCTTCCGTGCCATTTCGATGAATTTGATTAACACAGAGATTCGAATGTGCGCCGTAACTGAGCGCGATAGCGGCAGATGCTCTGCTAATTTCTTCCATGATAATTACATGATCGAGATATGTGCAGCCTGCGCCTCCATATTCTGGCTTCACCGTCGGACCTAACAGGCCCAGTTTACCCAATTTTTTCCAAAACGTCTGCACAATCACATTATTTTTTTTTAATTGAATCGTTGATTAGGATATCAAGGAAGATATAATTTAATTAATTCATTATGGTTTGCTATTTATTTATATATTTCTTTTCCTTAAAATCGGTGTATAAAAGGAGCACTTACCCTCAATTCATCGAAATTATTTTTCTTGTCGATTTCAGCAGCTTTAGGCGCTAACTCCTTTTGCGCAAAATTGAAAACGAGCGAACGAAGCTAAAAAAGGATGGTGATTGTTACAGATATGACTACAGACATAATAGAACACTCTGTAAAATTTTTATTGAATTCCTAATATTTTGAAAATAAATATTAAATATCGATTCTTAACTAAAAAAAAATGAATTAAATACATTAAAATTAATAATATGGCCATTTTATTATCCTACGCGTGTTAAAATTTAATGTTTTTACAACGTAACTAGTTGAAGAAAAACTAATTTATTTCAAATTAACAAAAATAAGTAAAAAGTTATTAACTTTCTAATTGTATTACTAACTTTTAACTAATTAATTAATTATGTACTACCCAATCTTATAATACCGGAGAAAAAATGTTATTATTAACATATTTTATATATAATTTTATATAATTATATATACTTATATATAAAACATTTTTTTCCAAGTATCTATACGTAAATAAATAGTTATAAAATACAACTGCGTATAAACTGCAGCGCAAAAAATAACTTATACAAATATTTATACCTACATATTCATTGTGCAAATTTGTTTTAACTGAATTTTCGTCACGATTGCACAGTAATGCACGGTGCGCGATGACAGTCGCGGATGCACTCGATGCATATTTGTTTAAATTAAGCCTGTTCTTTTTAGCTGAACTTTTGTACCAGTTCATCTTTCTTCCTTTTCTGTCCAGGAAGAAAAAAGAGGAAGAAAGATAAACTGATGCAAAAGTTCAGCTGAAAAGAACAAGACTAATATTGCAGAATAAGTTGAGCAAACGTCGTGCGTCGAATATCTGCGCAAAAGATTGTTGCGCAGAAGTTTGAATCTCCATTCCTGCGCAATAACTTTCTGCACAGCTTCTTGGCGCAAAATGGCAGGGTTGGTAAAAAAACGTGTTTTAAATAGTTTAAAATGCTTAATTGATGTTTTTAATATGTTTTAAATATGTTTTTTTATAGCACTGTTTAAAACACAATACGTTTTATTCTTAGAAAAAAAAAAACATATAATCTTTACCAACCCTGCAAAATGATAAATTATGAAAGATTATGTTCTGATATACACTATTATCCTAACATACAATGCTATATAGTATAAACTACAAGATTCCACTATTATAGTGTATCTCATACATTAAATTCAATTTTAATACAATTATTAAACATATATTACTGCGCATGCTCTGACGCTTGACGCTGCCACGTAAAAGCATCTTACATAAGAAGTAAAAGCAAGAAATCGATCAATCGCAGTCAAATGTAAAAAAAATAATTGACCGTGATCGGTCAATTTTTTATTCTTACTTCATAGAACTTCACCAGCGTACAGTGCTGATCAAACATTAGAATAAGGAATAGATATTAATCAGGAATAAATATTAAGTATTTCAATCTATTGAAATCTTTTGAAAGTTGAAATTTTAATATTCCTATTCCTAGGCTACGTTCCATAATTTCCTCTCCGAGGAAGATTTTACTTTCTATATGCTATAGTATACGTTACATGTACTATTACATATTTTGAATAAAATTTTCCTCGAAAAGGAAGTTTTGGAACGTAGTCCTAATATTTTCTCTTATATGCCTATCAGTATGATCGATCTAATTACTAACCTCTTTCTGATCGTCGTTCAATCCAAAGACACTTTCGTCAATTTTGCAATAATTCGACGCGTGACATGCGCCAATTTTACCGATGTGATTCGCGAGGTGCCGCGAAACAATGGAATATCGCGACAAAAACATAGTATCTCTCGTTGATCGATATTAGAAATATCTTCGAGCGATAGTGATTTAGAAATACTTTATTCGTTACTGAAAGGGAAATGCTTGTGAACACGCGCAAAAATTTTATGTTATTTGTAAGAGAATTAATAAAAAGCGTTTATATACACGTGTTATTATAATTAAATGATCTTAATCGATAATAACAAAATCGATAAGAGACACTCGTCATAAAAGACTTAAGAGTTCTAAAATTCTGAATTCACCACTGAGTAAACATAAAAATGCTGACACATGTAATGTGCGCATTTATATTCGAGATAAGCGGAAAAGAAAGACAAGGCATAAATAATTAACCAGTATTAATTACGTTTATGACAACGCTGATTATTATATTATAACGTCATTGGCCTAGTTTCCATCGACGGTTTAAACCGGATCAGAATGTAAGAATCAACCAACTATAGTCGAGCATTCTGTCGTTCGACTGTAACAGGGGAATACGACTGTAGTTGGTTGGTCCTGTTTAAATCTTCGGTGGAAACTAGTCCAGTGTAAGGGACTCCGCACAATAAAAGGAACAGAGAACAGAAAACAGAGAGATAAGAATTTTAATCTATCAGAAACTGTGTATTCCACAATACATAATTTCTGATAAGTTGAAATTCTTATTTTCTGTTCTCTGTTCCTTTTATTGTGCGGAGCCCTAAGCAACGTGAACAAATCTAATGTTAGCCAATAGCTAGTGGAAATTGTTGTCATGAATTATATTCTTAAGGTGGCTTTCATGTAATCATCAAGCAATCAATCAACGAGGTGATTTTTACAGTGATATAAAAAAATATCTTTTACATCACTGCCCGTATTGCCCAGATGACTGGTTGCTGCTTCTGCTGCTTGATGTTTGACGATTGCATGTGAATGCACTTTTAGGCTAGGTTCACATCTTGACGGAAAGCTGATAAGCGGAAGCCAATCGGAACTCACAGTAGTAGTAGGCGGTACATTTCGCTTGTCTGCTCTTTCCGCGAGTTCTGATTGGCTTCCGCTTTTCCGCTTTCCGTCAAGGTGTGAACCCAGCCTTACATTATAATTTGGTAGTATGGTGATGGTGTTTCCGAGCTTATTAATCACATGGTCGATTTTTTTTAGTACAGGTGTAAAGTATCAATTTTATGTAATATAATCTTTATATTCGTGAAGAACAAGACGAACGAAAAAAATGGAGGTATGTAAATGTGTGGCGCTTCGTTTTTCAACTCGTGTGTGTGTATATGTATATATATATATATATTACACACTGAAAAATAAAATTTGAATGGAAATGGTGTTCTTATTTTTTTATCTTCTTCTTTTTTTAAATAATTGTTGAATGAATTTGTTTTTTACGCATCATATAAAATGTATGAATTCTAAAAAGATCATTGGTGGTGCAAATACTGTACTGTGTATATACAGTTATTTAAAATTATAATTTTTTAAATTTGTCCTCATGTGTTAGATTTGCAAATAACTATTAGTAATTATTAAATTATTGTTAATCTTGCATATTATCAGGATAAATGGAAATTAGTAGCTGCATTTCTTCGGAACAAAGGTTTGGTAAATCAACATATAGATTCTTACAACTATTTCATTAATGAAGAGATCAAAAACATTGTTAAAGCAAATGAAAAGGTTAAAAGTGACGAAGATCCACATTTTTATTTAAAGTAAGAGCAATATCATATATTTTCGAAAAATGCAATTGTAGAAACATCACAGACTCTTAACAGATTTTTTCTCATATTCTAGATACTTAAATATAAAAGTAGGCTTGCCTGAAGTTCAGGAATCATCCAATTCTATTAGGACTATACCAACTACACCACACGAATGCCGTTTAAGAGATTTAAATTATTCTGCCTCAATTATAGTAGATGTTGAATATATAAGAAATAATCAGCGGATAATAAGGCAGAATATGGTTATTGGAAAGTAAGAACAATGAGTATAAAAATATATAGTAATAGATATGTAAAGTATTAAGATATAATAATATTATATAATTGTAAATGTTTACAGGATGCCAATAATGTTGCGCAGTTCTAACTGTGTGTTAGCTAAAAAGTCTGAATCCGAGTTAGCCAAAATGAACGAATGTCCACATGATCCTGGTGGTTATTTCATCATAAATGGCCAAGAAAAAGTTATATTAATACAAGAACAAATGGTTAGAAATAGAATTATTTTAGAACAAGATAGTAAAAACTGTGTTGTTGCGTCATGTAACAGTTTTACCCACGACAAAAAGACTAAAACTAATGTTGTGGGCAAAGCTGGAAAATATTACATAAGGCACAATATGTTCCAAGACGATATACTGATTACTATCATTTTCAAAGCTATGGGTATCGTAAGCGACTTAGAGATCATGCAAATGGTTGGGACACAAGAAACGTATTTGAACAAATTTGCAGCTAGTTTAGAAGATTGCCAAGAACTGGGTATTTTTTCACAAAATCAAGCATTAAAATACATCAATAACAAACGGAAACAGATGAGATTCCATGTATCAAAATCTCATGTCACTGATGAGATGAAAGATGTATTAGCAACGAATATATTGTCTCATGTACCTGTTGTCGACTTCAATTTCAGACCGAAGGCGCTGTACCTTGCTTTAATGATCAGAAGAGTTATAAATGCGCAATCTGATCATAGTCTGATTGATGACAAGGATTATTATGGTAATAAACGTCTAGAACTAGCAGGCTCCCTTCTCGCTCTAATGTTCGAAGATTTGTTTAAAAGATTTAACTGGGAACTCAAGCAAATTGCCAATAAAAATATTCCCAAGATAAGAGCGGCACCATTTGACATTGTTAATCACATGAGGCACGATCTCATTACCACTGGGCTGTCTTTTGCTATATCATCGGGTAATTGGACAATCAAGAGATTTAGAATGGAGAGGCATGGTGTGACGCAGGTACTATCACGACTGTCCTACATTTCGGCACTTGGCATGATGACGCGAGTCCAGTCTCAGTTCGAGAAGACCAGGAAAGTCTCTGGTCCACGGTCATTACAGGGCTCCCAATGGGGCATGTTGTGCCCGAACGATACACCTGAAGGAGAATCTTGTGGTTTAGTGAAGAATCTGGCTTTGATGGCTCATATCACTACGGAAGTACCAGAAGAATCAATAATAAAACTGGTACTTAATCTTGGTGTGGAAAATATTTATACTCTTGCTGGAGAAGAACTAACTAGCGAAGATGTATATTCCGTTTTTGTGAACGGTATTATGGTGGGCATCGTGCAGAATCATAAGAGACTGGTACATCAGTTCAGATTGTTGCGCAGGAAGGGATATATTAACAGTTTCGTATCGATATATACGCAACATCGGCATAAATGCATTCAAATCAGTTCTGACGGCGGGCGATTGTGCAGACCATTAATCATCGTTAAAAATGCAAAATCTCTTGTTAAACCAAAACACATAGAGAATCTTAAACGAAATATTACATCATTTGAAGACTTCCTTTATGATGGTAAATAATTCAAACTACTTTTGTTGCATTTACATAGATATATTTTTTTCCAGTAACTATTCTGTTATTCATTGCGTTTAGGATTGATAGAATACTTAGATGTGAATGAAGAGAATGATAGTTTAATCGCACGTACGGAATCGGAAATCAACGAGAACACAACGCATCTGGAGATCGCGGAATTCACTACACTGGGAGTGTGCGCAGGATTGATACCGTACCCGCATCACAATCAAAGCCCGAGAAATACTTATCAATGCGCTATGGGTAAACAGGCCATGGGGATCATAGGATATAATCAACGTAACCGCATCGACACAGTAATGTACAATCTGGTATATCCGCAAACGCCTATAGTGAAAACTCGAGCAATTGAATTAATTAATTACGACAAATTGCCAGCCGGTGAAAATGCGATTGTCGCTGTAATGTCTTACAGTGGATATGATATCGAAGACGCATTGATCTTCAATAAAGCTTCTATTGATAGAGGATACGGAAGATGCCTAGTGTATCGAAATACAAAATGTGTACTGAAAAAATATGCCAATCGAACGCAAGACACAATCATGGGACCAATGTTAGATGGTAATACTAAGAAACCTATAACGAAGCATGAAGTACTTGATGTCGACGGAATTGTTTCACCTGGTGAGATGGTGGAAAACAAAACCGTAAGTATTGCCTGTTTGAACGATATTAGATATTCCATTACATTGTACTTAATATTATGCTATACATGTAGATAATGATAAACAAGTCGGTTCCAAAGCCGAGTGAGAACATCGGTCCAGTGAGTTCTGGCACTGTACAAACACAGGCAGTGGAATATCGGAACGCGGAAATCCCGTTCAAAGGCATGGTTCCAGCATATGTGGAAAAAGTTATAGTAACTAGTAATGCAGATGATTGCTTTTTAACAAAACTGTTATTAAGGCAAACTCGAAGACCAGAGATCGGCGATAAGTTCAGTAGTCGTCATGGACAGAAGGGAGTTATAGGTATAATTATTTTGCGCGCGCGTGATATTTCGTCATATAAATGCAAGAGTACTAATCTACGATAATGTCCATTTAGGTTTAATTGTAGAGCAAGAAGATATGCCATTCAATGATCAAGGAATATGTCCCGACATAATTATGAACCCGCATGGCTTTCCTTCTAGAATGACTGTTGGTAAGCTAATAGAAGTACTTGCAGGCAAAGCTGGCGTCGTGAACGGAAAATTTCATGATTCAACAGGTATATTTTAAAAGAAAATAACTAATGTATTTAATGATTAATGCTATGTTTAATATTATTATTTTCATTTGATAGCGTTCGGTGGCGCCAAAGTGGAAGATATCCGTGAAGAATTAGCGAAAAATGGTTATAATTATTTAGGTAAAGATTTCTTCTATAATGGCATGACTGGAAAACCACTGATAGGATATATTTACTCTGGGCCAGTAAGTTTTTTCTCATGGATAAATAGATTATCATTTAAATTGATTTTAGATAAGAAATTTATTTTTAAAAAGTAGAAAATAAGTAAATATATAATTTAATTTTTTTATATGCATAGTAAATACATTGTTAGAAA
>NW_017305800.1:873313-894035 GCF_001594115.1 Trachymyrmex septentrionalis | reverse complement strand
TATATATATATTTAAAATGTTTTTTATTTTTAATGCAGATAAATAGATGAACATTTGATATTTCTCGTGTAACGTTAAAAATGATTTGTAGGTTTATTACCAAAAATTGAAACATATGGTGCAAGACAAGATGCACGCTCGGGCCAGAGGACCAAGGGTAGTCCTCACACGTCAACCAACAGAAGGACGTTCTAGGGAAGGTGGTTTGCGATTAGGTGAAATGGAGCGAGACTGTCTGATCGGTTACGGAGCTAGCATGTTATTAGTAGAAAGACTCATGATATCGAGCGATGCTTTTAAGGTTGATGTTTGTAATAAATGCGGTCTGATAGGATATAACGGTTGGTGCCAGAGGTGTAGATCCAGCTCTTCCGTTTCTACGATAACGATGCCTTATGCTTGTAAATTATTGTTTCAAGAACTGCAGTCCATGAACGTAGTACCTCGTTTATCTTTAAAGGATTATTGTGATTGATTATATATTATAAATAAATGTAATAAGAACGTAAATAAAGATCACGTTTCAGCAATTTTAAAAGGATTTCAATAAGAATAGTTTGGATTTGGTTCAATACACATATGAACATAAAGTTTTCACAATTTTAGATTTATTTAAATCTTTCTAAAATAGAAATTATATCTGTTGTCTATCATATACGAATCTATTGTAGATTATATACATAAATAAATTGTATATATTTTGGAAGACGTACATTGGTCTTTGGGGTTTGATTATTGGAGAATATCCGCGTGTCATTGATCTTTGGGGTTTGATTATTGGAGAATCTCCGCGTTATTGTAAATGCTCAACAAATGTTTTGTTACATTATAAATAATTGATAAATAGATTCCCAATACGGGTTACATTCACAATAAAATCATTCACTACTTTCAACTTTTCAATTAACTTTTTACAAATCGAATGCGTGAATTGAGCTCGAACTCAAATTCCATAAACTATGAATCAGCCACTCTTGTGCCCAGCCATTCTATATATATATACGCGCATACGCATACACATGTATGCGCATAAGATATATATCTTAATAAATGCTTAATTATTAATACGCATCTTAACATGTATTCAATTATTGAGAGATAAATCTTTCCATAAACTATATGTATAGCTTCAAAAAACCTACATATAGATAACATTTTAAGCATTTCTTTTAATTATTCTCTATAACTTTAAATGTTATAAGAATTCCGCAAGTAGATGAATTTTTGGATTTTCAATACTGTTTTTACTTTGTATAAGTCGTAATTCGATTTTCCTGGCTGATTGTGCTTCGGTATCTATATAAGCTGCAAATAATTGTTTGTGTTAGGAATAATACTGAAGTGTTGTTTTCGTATTGTAAAAATATTATTCACCTTTAGAATATTCATATGTATTAAGCAGCACGCCATACAGAGAATTGATAGTTTTTTCCATGGTGACTTTTATGTCATTTTGTAAATATACGTGGGCAAGAAATAATGCGGCAAAGAGATCTCCTGAACCCGTGAATGTTGCTGGTATTTTAGGAATATCTATCTTTATTAATGTATTATCTGAAATAAAGAAAGATAGTGCAAATCTATAATCAATTCAAAGTTCGTTTTATCTTATAGTGCATGATCAACCTTTCGCCACGCTCACTACTGCCGTTAATTTCTCACTAAGATCAGTTGACGATACAGCTACAGTTTTTGGTCCATTATGATGTAATTTTTTAATAGCATTCTGCAATTCACTTATATTAGTAATTTTTTCATCTGTAAGTAATCTGAAAAAATAAATGAAAGCAATACATAAGTGATCATCAAGAGAATATATATTAATTTTTAAAAGTTATTAGCAATTTATGCAATTGTAATAATGATCAATCATCAATGTATATAAATGGAAATTAATATCATTTTGTATGTTAAATATCACACATACTCTAATTCAAACTGATTTGGAGTTACTATATCCGCTAATGGTATTATCTCCTCTTTGTAAATTTCTTTCAGTGCTTCCGGGACATACATCATACCATTGTCACCCATAACAGGATCGCAAACTTATATGGAAAACGTATAATAAATATAATTCATGAAAAAAATTTGATCATATAAAAATTACTGTTAAAAGATAATGTACCATATGTAAGATTTGGATTTTTGGCTTTCAAAGTTGTGATTAGTAATGCTACTCTTTTCAAGAAGGAGGCAGAACCGATATATCCAGTTAACAAGTGTGTATAATTGTCTAAGCCATTTTGCGCTAAACCATCAACTAGGTCCTCTAAAGCAATAATTACATTAGAATTAAATTATAGATATATCTCATTGCTAAATGAGCATATTTGTGTCATTTATTTCCCATCAAGTTTTTACCTAAATCTTTATCATTGAGTACTTGACCTT
This sequence comes from Trachymyrmex septentrionalis, assembly GCF_001594115.1. Lineage (NCBI taxonomy): Eukaryota > Metazoa > Arthropoda > Insecta > Hymenoptera > Formicidae > Trachymyrmex > Trachymyrmex septentrionalis. The sequence goes on along the minus strand of NW_017305800.1, from coordinate 891,641 downwards.
TAAATGCTTTGTAACCAGTATGGTTGGACAACTGTACAGAGTTTATTGCATCGACCTCAAAGCCTAATAACTAACAGAAAACAATTTATCTCTTAATATCAATACATAAATTTTAAACTTAATACATATTATTAATATATAAAATATAAACTTATTATATAAATTATGTAATTACTTAATATATTAGTATTGTTTTAATTCACTCGTGTTTCATCAAGTACATGTGTATAAAATTATTTGTTCAATTGTTACTTATTCTAAAAATTTTTAAACTAGTCTAGACAATAGATTAGCGGAAACAAATTGAGCATCAGCAAGAATTATATTTAAATCGGAAAGAATCGCAAAAAGATACCAAATTAATTTCTAAGTTGATATATAAATGTTGATATAATGAGATCTCGTCATTGCATCTGGAATTTTTTTATCTCTGATGAAAGCATTTTATCTCTTTAAATATTCGTATCTTATCTACAATGCTTTACGTGAGATATTGGATTGTCATGGGATTCGCGGATTTGCAACTGACAATTTATGGATTGGAGGGGAAGGAGCGTCGTCGATGGGAATTTGATGAAAAGACAGTCATAAAATTCCTCCACAGGATTCACCTGCAACGGAAAAGTAGCGCTCTTATTGCCGACGTAGCCTGACACTACATGACTCTGGATCGAAAGAATACGCGGCGTCTTCGCGGAATGCATCGTTGATCAGCTGATTCGCGCTTCTGATACACTTGCCACAATTCACACCCGCGATTTATAATAACCGGCACCTGCTGTTGCGCTATTTTCTTCTTTCGATTGACCTTCGTTTCCGCACTGAGATTGACGTAGCCAATTGTGATTGGTCGTAATTCACAAATACAGGAATTAAATACAGCAGGAACTTCGAAAAATTGAAGATGCTGGAACCGAAGCTTTCGAAGCAAGAATACGTCCAACCTTGCCGAGTCATTCAAAAAGACTGTTACAGTGCCTTGGACTTTGGAGTCTAGGCTGTTCTATAATCTGTACATACTAAATAACTTCAAGTTAATACTTATATAGTGTTTACTCAATACAGTGCAGTGATTTGACGGCAGCGAGCCTTCGACATTTCTTAAATCTGTTTTTTTTTAAATTATCTTACATTATACATTTGGTACTTGAAATAAAATAAAAAATATATTATTATATATCTATTATTATCTTTTGTATAATTATATCAATAAAATATATTATTAGATCTATAAAAAGTATTTAGAAAAGCAACTGAGAATACCCAGCAAACGAAAATGGATTGGGAATTTTTAATCCATCCGAATCCATATTTTTTAAATCCATAAAAATGGATTGGGTTCCATATAAATATTTTTATATGTATAAAATAATTATATATATATAAAATAATTTAAACAAATTAAAGTAGTAATTATATGAAATTCTATAGTTAGTATTTTAAAATTTTTATACAAAAAATATACGCTATATAATAAAGGAAACGTGTTAATATAAAATATGCATAAAAGCAATTAATTAAAAATAAGGAATTTATATAAGTAACATTTATTGTACATATTTACGTAGTTTTTTTTATGTTTCTTTTAACTATTAAATGAAGGAGAATTCTCATGATATATATTTTACGGTACAACTTTTTTTTTAACTCAGTTGAATTTCTTATTCATATTTTTGAGAATAAAATAGCATTTATAATGGATTTTTAAATAAAATAATTAATTTTCTATTCACAATTTTGAATTAAATAGTATTCATTTAGTAGTCCATTTTAAAAGAAATACTTTTTTTTATATTCAACTGGATTGGAAAACTGCATTTTCTATTCAGAATTTTAAATTAAGTAGTATTTACGATGCACACAAAATACTATAATATTATTTTTAGATTAAAAAGCATAGAAATATACTCCATGCTACGCTTATAAATAAATAAAAATGCATTCAGGATTGAAAAGGATTCATTTTAACATTCACGAATCCATATTTCTAAAAATCTGAATCCATTTTAATCCATTTCAATCCATTCTCGTTTACTGGATAAAATAACGCAATAATGATGTGTAAATAATAAACAAATAATAATATAAAATATATTTATTTCTTATTACAACTTCTTAATTATTATATAATATAATCAGATATTAGAAAGAGAGGAAGATAAAAATTACAAAGAGTTCAACTGTAAAAAAATAATTATATAGATATTTTCTTATATGTTTTATATTTTTCTCTTACTCATTTTGTCTTAAAAAAAAGTGTTATATTATTATTAAACTTAATTTCGTTATTATTGAAATTATTAAAAAATATTTATATTGATAAATAATTATACATTTAATGGAACAATATAATAAATTCGATAAATAAAATAACATAAAATACTACAATATAATAATTTGTCTTATTTTGCAAATATAAAAATATTATAGAAAATAAACTTCATAAAAATTCTTAATTGTTAAGCTTCTTCGCAGATAAATAATATTTACATAAAGAGATATAATAAAGAGAAACAAATTTATAGAATATCTGAGTGATATTTTTTTTAATCTTATTTAGTCTTCTTAATTTATTAATTCATTCATTTTTCCTTAAATTAATTTTCCTGAAATATTAGTATACGTTCTCGAATTGTTTTGTAAAATCATACATGATTTTATTATTATTCATCGATTTTTAAATTGATACTCTTTTAAATTTTTGAAATAAACTGAAAGATTCCACTAAAAGACGATAGTGCGTTTGATGCGATTTTAACTCGCAACCACGCATCTAAACTTCTTTGCATCTATGACCGGGTGCATGGTGATTCCCTAACCTAAATATGCATATCTGGTACACCCAAGATCATTCACGATAATTGTTTATTTTTGCTACTTATTCCTGCACCCGTTTGTAAGGTAAGTTGTTCAGAGCAATTGTGCCGTCGTTTCGTGCGAGTGTCATGATTATTATGAATCGACAAGCCTGACTGTCATCGCGAATGTCCCCGATCGATAATTACATAAATAATTTTACAGATTAATGACAATGCTGCAGTTCAGCGCGATGCTGTACACTGCGACTGCTAGGATCGCACCTCGCTCATCCTGGCGTTTCACCGCTCTTGTGGCCTGCAACTCCAATACGGCGGTCACCAGCGAGCAACCCGCTGCACCTGTAAATGTAGAATTAACAGCAATCTAATAATTTTTTTTCTTTGATAAGCTCAATCTCTAATAACAATCTTCACATTTCATTCATAATTTTTTTGGAAAGAAAGACTATGTGGCTTTTTGTTTAGGAAGATAACAATGCTAATTTTTCAAAAATACAAGCCGTCGTGCAGAAAGAAAAGGAGCAGCAACCTAAGGATACAAGTTTCCAGACGACAGAAGAAAATAACGGTAGGAAGAAACGATTGAATGACAGCAACACAGTATTTTTCAAGCAATTTCAAGCCGCCAAGTCTATAAACGATTTGTTGGACTTGGCAGTATTACCAAACCTGTCTATAAGTGATGCTCTGAAGCTGATATCGAGCATAACTAAACAGATAAACAGTGGAAAATCACAGACATTAGACATTGAGGCTGATGAACGATTTATTCACCTCAGGAAGATAGTTAAGAATGATGAGAGTGGTAAGGTGAAAAAATCAAATGATTTGTCTGAATACTCTCAGTTATCCACACCTGCAATGATTGCTGTGAGTATATTTGTACAATTTTAACATGTATAAAAGTTGATATATTTTTATATGAGAATCTATGTCTGCAATAATTGCAGTACATATGATGTATATTGAATATATGTATTCACATATTTTTATATGATGAAGGTGATAGCATCGTTGAGAGAACAAAGAGACAGAAATACTCCACTATTAAAGATGTTGTCGCATAATATTGTCAAATACAATATAGCATTAAATTTGAACGAATGTGCGACTTTGTTGTATAGCATGGCTATACTTAATTTTCCAGACAAGGTATGCATATCACATTTATATGTATATATATATATATATAAACACAAGGATTTATTGGGTTTGTGAAATATAACATTTGCAATAGGTCTTGTTAGAAAAAATCGCATCTAATTTACTGAAATGTATACCAAAAAACAAGAACGCTGCTTTAAACAAATCCTTAATAACGTCACTAGGATTTCTGCGTTACAAAAATATGAATATACTTGATGCGTTCTGTGACACCTTATTTATGAAATCAATAAATTATAAATTTCTGGATTATTCAGCAATACTACAAACGTTTGCGGCCCTACAGTATAAATCCCAGAAAGCAAACTTGTTTCTCGAGGTACATTGAGAAAATTTCATAATGTTTCTATTTTTATTTTAAATATTTGAAGTTCTTCTTCGAACATAAGAAAATTTTATTTTCTTTGATAAAAATATATATAATTTTTTAAATTATTTTTGTGATTAGAAATTTGCAGAATGTGCAAGCCCATTTGAAAATTTATCTTGGATTGAATGGCTAGATATTACTTGGGCCTTAGCAGTTTTAGATGCAATGAAACCACGACACGTACAAATCCTGCTGGACCCTGCATTCATGAAAAAAAACAGTTTGTATCTACTATAAATAATGTATCTAAGATTTATTTTGTATCTATTTTATATTGTATCAATAATATTAATTTCTTATGATTTTTATAGCCCTTAATCAGCTAAATATATCAAAGATATTAAAATTATTAAATATTAATGCTGTTGCACAGTTTGTACTGAAGGATTATGAAGGTATATATTCGGATATGTACGTATTTTAGTATATTTTCAATAATTCATCAATACTTATATTGTTTTAAATTACAGGACCTTTTTTAAAGAAAGATTCAGAATTGAATAATGTATCTATTGTTAGATCAAAGGAAAAACAAATGTACATAAACGCGTTATTGGAAACATTAACAGAAATATTACCGTCTTCGTCTTATTTTAAAATAAATTGTGATACAAACATGGGCTTTTTATTAGGTAAGTTTTTTAAACCAAAAATTAATGCCAGTATAATTTCCTTGAATTTGATTTCAAAATTGTAAATATGTTAAGAAAAATATTATGTTAAATATTGCGTTTCATTTATTCATAAATAAACCATTAGTTTATTGATATCTAAATAAACTCGGCGAAATTATATACTAATATTAATTCTTTTTTTTTTTTAACAAAGTAAAATTTGGAGTAAGTAAATGCAATTTTGTTAAATAAAAGAGTACTATTTTTAGATGCTGAATATTGCATAGATAGTGAACACGGGTTTATGAAAGTGGAAGATTGGAATGAACAATCAAATAATGTACAAAGGTATGGCACGTGTTATTAATAAAAAGAGCTATAATTTAATATTATTTTAGCGAAAATTATTCTATAATTTAGTCAAAATTTTAAGATATTCTATTAATTTCCAAGTGAAAAAAAAATTATAAAATTTTAATATTTAGATATAAATTAATAATAAATTAATAACGACTATGTATAACTTTCAGAATAGCAATAATGCTGCACGATTACCACGATTATTGCATAGGACAGAATGATCTCGTAGGATCGCAGTATTTATATACGCAATTATTAAAAGCTAGAGGATACGAAATCATAACAATTTCTTATAAATATTTTAGTGTAAAGGACAATATAAAAAAACGGGCCAACTATTTGAAACAATGCATGAATATAAAAAAAATGCCAACAAATGAAACAAATAAAATTGATATAGTCCAATAAAATCCAAATAAATATTTAAAAGGAATGTATAAAAATAGATGCTTTCATTATTCCTTATATACATTATAATTAGAAATTAATTATATTAAATATTATTGTTTGATTACTAAATTATTTTATTACTGCATTATTATACTGCTAACTAGTGAAAAAAGGACGAATAAAAACTGTCTTTAAATATCTACAATCTTTTTATCTCTTGATAGTAATTTTATTTACATTGAATAATATTTTATGTAACTATAATTATGAATAATAACTATAATACTAACTACTTTACTCTTTATATCTCATTGCTATTCCAACAAAGCTCACTGTGGTGGCCGCCAAGGTTCAATCTTTGGTCTTGTGGTGCTGTAAGGCATGTAAGCTTGATCTGTGCCACTCATATTTTGTTGATGATCCATCATCCATTTATACTTTGGACGAGATGGATCTTCGTGTGGCGGCAAATCTGTCTTGTAATGCAACCAACCAAACCATTCAGGTGGGACTTGTGAACCATCATAATTCAGTCCAACTTTATCTGCATATATCACCCATCTGTTACGACCTATAAAGAATATTAAATAAACATAATATTAATTGTATTTTACACTGTTATATACTTTCAAGACTATAAGATTAAGGATGCTTTCTAGCAAGAGACAAATAACAATGAATCATTATATCCTTGTTATTTACTAATGTTAAAATAAAATAATCATTATCTCTTATTGGAAAACACCAATAGTATAACAGTAAATTATTTCATCTTGTTTTAATATTAGCAAACAAGGATATAATGATTTACTAAGTTACATTGGTTTTCAATGTTCAGCTTAGATGCTCATGTCCTATAAATTTCATTCTATTTTCCTTATGTGGTACATAATGAGCAATAAAATGAAACTTACATTACTTGAATAGTCAAATTAAATACAGTCAGTGTCTTGCTAGAAGAGTATCTTAATAAAAGTGATATGTACGTATAGACATTTATACTCATATTAATCTGATATTTATATTTATAGTGTACATATTAATGTACTTAATAATTCTGACCTATAAAATGCATATTATTCTGATAGTATCGATTGCCATACTTGTCTTCTCCGACTAAGATACCACTCTTCAATTCATCCACTCTGAAATGAATTTATATTCACTACATTAATTGTAAGGATATTACGTTGACACATTGCATTTATATATATTGCAAAATATTTTTTGCAGAAATGTTATAATACATTAGCAAAATTTGAATAAGCTGCAAGAGCTCAAAGTCAGAACGGAGTTACACAATACAAAATGATAGTATTTTGAACATTCGCTATATTACTAATATAGCGTATAACTGCCTAATAACCTGAAGATCGTTTTGATGGAACCGATAATACCACCATGGTCGCGTATTGTACGAAATAACGTCGCGACTTTATCCAACCCTAATAACTTTGTCAAATTTGCCATATTTACTTCTGTAAGTAAAACGTGAAGTTGGCTAAAGTCGGTAGGGTCGCCAACATTTAAAGTCACTCGATACGTCCTAGTTTAATTTATGGCATCAGGATCTAGGAATTTACAAGAAAATACTTTGGCGGTCTTGATTATTTTGAACACACCATACATTAGTTTATAGGTTGTATACTCTGAGGTTATATACTCCGAATTGTAATAAAAAAAATATTAAAATATGATTTCACGTTAGACACAAATTTAATATACTGAATATCGTTAGCGTTTCCGTTGGGATAATTGTGTGACCGCTGTTATTGTTAAATTCAATAAAACAAATTTTTATTATTTTTTTTTTTTTAGAAAAAATGAATAAATTAACAGTTATTGAGAAAAATGTGCGAACACAGCTGCAATGTATAATTCGTATGAATACGACTAGTGCAAGGCAAAAACAAACTCCGACCGAGTATTGTTCGCAGCTGGTTAGGTACTTGTCTTTGCTTTGTTAAATTGCAGATGCACAAATATAAACTAAAATTGTACATTCATGTTTATAAAAAATGTTATTAACAAATGTAACAATATTATTCTAATGTATAATATAATATTAGTATATACATTCCAGATTTTGTAGTATTGCATTTATTTAAATAAATTTTTCAAAATTTCTAATTCCTGAGGAAATGGATATACTTAGTTGTGTTTCTTTGGAATAAAACTAAGTAAATAAAATTTCTTGCAAGATACATCAAAGTAATTGTGCATGTTTGTGTATAACAAAATCAGCTCCAATAAAATCTACTTAAAGTTGTATTTATCCATTGTTTTTTTAGGAAAAATGATTATGAGAACTTTCTATGTACGCTATTACTTCCTCATAGTATTAAATCGACGGCTTTTGCTGTACGTGCATTTAATGTCGAAGTGGCACAAGTGGAGGATCAAGTGAGCGACAGTAGGATAGGTGCTATGCGATTACAGTTTTGGACAGATGCTCTGAACAGAATTTATAATGGTAATCCTCCGAAGAGTCCCGTGGTGTTGGAGTTACACAGGGTACATAAATAGAACTCATTGTTTCAAGATACATTCACATGACTGTTGCTGGAAATCAGATAGCTTTCGCACTTGCAGATTCTTCAGCAACATAAACTGTCTAAACGCTATTTCAAGCGCTTGATTGACGCTCGCTTGAGCAAGCTAAACAATTCGATATTTGTCGATTTGGAATCGCTTGAAAGATATTGTGATTATACTACATCATCGATTTATTATTTGCTGCTAGAGGCACAGGGTATAGCAAGTATCAATGCTGATCATACAGCTAGCCACTTTGGCAAAGCGCATGGTCTAGTTACCTTGATACGTTCTGTGCCATATAATGCCCGGAAACGAATCATAATATTGCCACAGGATGTTCTACTAAAACACAGCATCTCCTCTGAATCCATCTTTCAGGGACAATCAAGTGCTGGATTTAAAGACGCTATACTTGAAATTGCATCTTGCGCCAAGCAGCATCTGAAAGTGGTACAATAAATAACTTAGTAACATATGTGGAATTTAATTGACATCAAGTCAATCTGCGTCTATGACTCGTAATTTTCATGTTTTTGCATTTAGATGAAAAGATCGCGAAACCTGATTTGTACGATATTATTTTCTTTGTTTTAGGCGACATCGCTTAGAAAGACGGCTGGGAAGAATCTTAACATGATATTTCTACCGACAGTCTGCGTAGAGAATTATTTAGAAGAATTAAAAAAAGTAGACTTCGACGTTTTTCACCCGACATTACAGAGAAGAAATGGCATCCTTCCATTACAATTACTGTGGAGAAAGATGTGGTTTTAGGGTGACTTTGACCAGACTCCAATTAACTTAATCAGAGACTGATTCAATCGGCAGCATTTTGCTATAAGATCTCTAACTATATATAATTCGTTGTCCTCAATTTAATCTGGTTTTTCATTAAACAACAAAAAGTTTATTCTATCTGTATTAAGAATTATTATAGACGAATGTGTGTTTAGGATAACTTTGATCAAACGTTAATTAACTTATTAAATAATATAATTGTATATACTATTTTATTTATGTTAATAAATAAATAGAATTAAGTTTTTGTTAATACATGAAAAAATGATTAAATTAGAAATATCGATTATATAATTAAAAATTTTCTTTTAAGTTAGCTATTGATTGAATTAATCACTGATTAAATTGATGGGAGTTTTGTTAAAGTCGCCCTTAATTATTAAAGTTTGAAATTAGTTAAAAATAACATTTAATATTTTTTAGTAATTTATTATTCTAATTTCATTTAAATTAATTTAAAAAATTTCAGATCGTAGAGAATTAGAAACTTTATCCCTATGATGGAAAGTGAAAAGTGAAAATTTTAACCATTGAAATTAATGGAGAAATTTTTCACTTTTCATCCTAGGAAAAAAATTTCATGATTGATACCCAGATAATTAAGAGGACATTTTTTCAAATATTGCATTCTGATTGGCTGATTTCTCGTTTTGTCCAATTTTTTTTGGCGGCAATCAATTTTACAGCTTTGGAGATTTCTTTATGCGTATTTGACGGTTTTTATCCACAAAAATATCTACAGGTTTTATTTTTACAAATATATTCCTTTATTAATAAAACAGTAGTCGAATTTAAACCAGTATTGCGAAATCGTTCACCCACGTGACTCCAAGATGTCGAATCAAAAGAATTAATGCGCTTCGTTCTATTTATATATTTGTTCCACGTTCGATGATTGAGAATGGGACCAGAGGACATAGAATCAGACGATTTTTGATTACATTGAACTTGTGACAACCAAGGCCATACGAAGTCTAAACGAAACAGGAAGAATTGCGTCTTATTTATGTTCAAATTTTGAATTTTTTGGCATTCCTAAAACTTATTTCGTGTTTCGACGGTTGCAGTTCATAACCATCATAATTGATAATTCATAATCGGGAACAATCGGGAAGCAATCTCACAAACCAATCGCAGGTAGTTGTCCCTTATCTATCTTATTGATTTGTTAAGTTTATCATTTTGGTCGTATTTGTTTCTATATCACAGCTTATCTGCTGTTTGTCTCAGAGTTTTATACAAAATACTTTCGTAAATTACTTATATATCTTATCGAATAGTACCTGTAGTTGAACAATTTTATTACGTTTAATATTAGGTTAAGGTTATAATACTAAAAAAGTGGAATAAATTCGTAATGAATTTTTTCCATTTCAAGTATAGATTCTTCTTACATAGATTAAACACTTTGATATATAAATGAGCTTTGTCTAATGACGTATTAGAAAAGAAAATAAAAATTTTTGCTTTTACAGGTGAAAATGTCTACTACATCACAGAAGCACAGGAACTTTGTGGCTGAGCCAATGGGAGACAAACCTGTGACCGAGCTAGCTGGTGTTGGAGAGGTGCTAGGAAAAAGATTAGAGGCTGCAGGCTTTGATAGGGTAAATATTTCTTTACATTTATAATTTTAGTTGAATGTATCTGAATCACTCTTAGCGTAACTTTTAAATAAATTCTAATTTAATCATATCTTATCAAGTAGCAGTATTTTAGTATATTATAAATTATATGATTAATAACTTGTTACAAATGTTTCTACTAATTGGACTAATTAAAAATTTAGTTAAAGTTTGTAGTAGTTTATATTATAATGAAGAGAGCAGTGTTTCCATATTTATAATTATGGTAAAAGATGACAATAATTATATGATTTTTTATCAGTCCTTTTGAATATGAATTAATAATGAATTAATTATGAATGTTATTAATAGGCATATGTGGTCCTGGGACAGTACTTAGTGTTAAAGAAGAATAAGGAGCTGTTTCAAGAATGGATGAAGGATGCTTGTTCAGCGAATGCGAAACAGTCAACAGATTGTTATCAATGTCTCACTGATTGGTGTGAAGAATTTTTGTAATTGTGATAGATTTGACTTAAATATTCTTAAAAAGAAACAAACTATAAATTTAATTATAAAGTTATATGACATTACGCAAAATGTAAAATATATTTTAACATTTATATATTTTTAATGTATCTTACTTATAAACTTTAAACAGTAAAATGTAAAACGTAAAATTTATTTTTGCAAATTGAATAATCATATTTTATTATCAAATAGTTAGTAGTTATTTAGTATTTCATCATTAAGAATGTAGAATGACTTTTTTTTGTATTCATTCCATAATCAATCGGAATTTCAGTGAATCATATTAATAATAGTAATACAATGGATTAAAGAAATTTGAGATTTTTGTATACATCAAGATACATATTTAAAAAAATATTACTTTAATGAACACAAAAGTTATAAAAAAAAATATGCGATTTTAGTTGTAAGTACATTGACACGCTTATAAAATGTGAATGTAATATTTAAACAGAACAAAAAATAAAAGCAGGATTTATTTTTTAATAATATTCTGATTGAAAAGTATTGATTTCTGATTATTTAAACAAAATATTTAAAATACAATTTATGTAGAAAAAAAGATGGTAGTTTCACATATAATTTTGGATTATCGCATTTTATTTTATTTTAAATTTGATTTTATTTTAAATTATTTTTTAAGTCAACATATCTTTTCCCTTTTTTTCTGTTTACTCTTTTATCTGTTCTATTTTTTACTTTTATTTTTCTCGAAAATAGAAGATTGTAAAAATAATATGTTTACATTGAGAATCGTGAATTTTTATTATCAGGATTTTAATCAAGTGACTTTATCAATAAATTTGAAATCATTTATTTATTGTTACATCGAAATATTGTTATATATTAAACAAGGATGACATGAAAATTTTGCCACACAATGGCTGCATCAATCAAAATAATAAGGTTCCAGTATATTTTTATGTAATTTGTAATCTAACTGCCTGTGGTTCCCAAATCCTTAATTCACACATTTTAAAATAATGACGCGTTCCGATATGCAATTAAAAAAATAATTTTCCTGCAGCCAATCATCTACTCCTACTCTTTCGGAAATATTAACGGTATCGCGAGATCGGTATTGTTTCCAATCTATGTTACAATGGTCGTAGAGTAGTCTGCGGTTATATTCTCGTGAGGTTAAGTTTAAAGTGTTATGTGCCGATGTATGTGTAATGAGGTTGTTTACAGGCGTTACAGGTGATTCTAGCCATCGTATTCATAGCCATACGTTTGAGAAAAACGTATATGACATTAGTCACAAGATAGTGTAAATCTTGATTTTACGATTGAGTTTCGAAAATGAGGATTGCTGTGGAGGGTTGCGCTCATGGCGAACTGGACATTATTTACGAGACTATACAGGAAATAGAAAAAATCGATGGGAGGAAAATAGATCTGCTTATTTGCTGCGGCGATTTTCAAGCTACCAGAAATTTAAGTGATCTAAAATGTATGGCAATATCGGATAAATACAAGGATATGTGTACATTTTACAAGTGAGTATTGTTTAAGCAAGAGTTGATTAAACTAAATGTAGGCTGTTCATAGCATTAGTTAAGAAGCAAACAGTTGGCAGTATGCTAGCAATCTGCCAATACAGCAACATATTGCAGCAGAGTGACAATTGCATCTGTTAGTTTCAAGCGTTAGTTGACTATAGGATAGAGAGAGATTTTAGAATCTTTATCTTATAACCAAACAAGCTTAATAAATTTGAAAAATTTGTTATAAATAATAATAATAATAATATCTCAAATTTGTCATTCATCTTGTCAGCAGAATGCTAAAATAAGCAGATTGTTAGTAGAAATTAAACGAATTTTATATTAATTTTATATTAAAAGTAGAACACATTAAATGTTTAAAATGATTAAAAAATAACAGATTATGCTTGGTTTCCACAGTTATTCTGCTATTATATTTTATTACTTTTGCTGACATTTTACTGATAAAGTTTGCAGTGGATATTTAGCAAAATTTATTTTGAACAGATTTTTTACTTGATTATTCAGATAAGCTATTTATATGTTTAATAATATTTAATAAGAAAACAATATATTTTTAATGTTGATGTTCTATTACAGATATTATTCTGGTGAAAAGAAAGCTCCTATATTAACCATTTTTATCGGAGGCAATCATGAAGCATCAAATTATCTGCAGGAATTGCCATATGGAGGATGGGTTGCACCTAATATTTATTATCTTGGATACGCAGGTGTGGTACAAGTAGCTGGAATCAGAATTGCAGGACTTTCAGGTATATACAAGAGTCGACATTGGATGCAGGGACGTTATGAGAAGCCTCCCTATACTGATAGTACTATACGAAGTGTTTATCATATCAGGAATCTAGAAGTGTTTAGATTAAAACAGGTAGGTTTATTAGCTATCACACATTAATTAATGAAATTGTATATTTCTATGCTTCTCCAGCTAATCATACAGTTTTAGATAAAATCATGAATGTTCTTAGATAGTTGAAAAATTATATCTAGATTTTTTATTTTTAGCTTTCTGGCAAAATTGATATTTTTTTATCACATGATTGGCCGGCAGGAGTAACAAAATATGGAGATGAAGATATATTACTGAAACGAAAACCATTTTTTAAGTAAGTTTTCAATGACAAGACTAAACATTAATGTAAAATTCTATTGAAATTCGATAGATATATTTCAACGGTTAAAATTCAATATTAATTACAATTTGCTATTTTAGAGATGACATAGAAAGCAATACGCTTGGCAGTCCTCCATGTATGGAACTGTTAGAACGTCTTTATCCGTCTTACTGGTTCTCCGCGCATTTGCATTGCAAATTCGCAGCACTTGTTCCTGAGAAGGGAGGAGCACGAGTGACAAAGTTTTTAGCGCTGGACAAATGTCTGCCGAAACGGAAATTCCTTCAAGTGCTGGAGGTGCGTTCGCAGGAAGATGGTCCAATACAATTGAACTATGATCTAGAATGGTTGACGATACTTTATCTGACAAATCATCTGCTGAGCGTCAAGAGCAGTATCCATTATATGCCTGGTCAGTACGGTGGCGGCAGATGGACATACACACCCACAGCAAAGGAAAAACAGACCGTGTATGAGAAGTTTGGCTCCAATCTCCAAATTCCTCTCAACTTCACTCAAACCGTTAAACCATACGACCCGTGTGATATGAATACTCAGATCGAATGGCCACGATTGCTGATAAACGATCAGACTACTCGATTCTGCAGGATGCTAGGTATCGATGATCCTTCTGCTCTACTACAGATTATTACAAACACTATGATGGATAACAGTAGATCAAGCGAATTGTCGATGGAGACATCCGGCGAGTACACGCCAGAATCCATGGATATCTCATTCGACGAGGAAAGCGTATTCAGTTCCACCTTTGAGGAGAATTCAACACACAAGTATTTCGTCGACAACTCACCGACGAATTTTTCTCCTAAGAGTGATGGCGATGATTCGGATAACGGGGATACGAGTAAAAGCACCTTGGATGGAACAGTTAATAGCTCGAATACAGAAACCACCACAGAAATTGCAGATTCCGCTTCGATGGATGATAGTAAGTAACGTTATTACAAAATAATTTGTAACTTTGTTAATAAAAGAATGTGTAGAATATAGAGAATTCTTAATGAAAAGTTTCGAAATGATTAGATTGTTTGTATTGCAGGTAGCGAACAAACTGGTTGTGTTCAAACCGAGCCGAACTGCAAAAAGTTTAAACGCCGGAATTATTCTGTATACTCTAGCACGTTTTAACTGTGATAGTGTCTTCCTTAGGTATTTGCGTCTGTACTCACTTGTTTCCATGTGGACTTTTTCTGTATTATATCTAATTTGTAAATAGCACGAACTTTTTATAATCGATTACATATATAGATTGAAAACTTCCAAAATAATTTGTTAATTGATCATCCTTGTCGATGTTTATTGATCACAAATATAGATTATTTCCTTTCCTTTTCCTACAAATGTTGGCATTTATTAGTTTATCATCATGTTACAAAACTTTTGTTCGTAATTCCGCGATAGATATTTGACAATTACATAATTAGTTTTTCGATACTGTTTTTTTAAAATAATTTTAAGGTATATATCTCAATGTATAAATCTTTATCTTTATTTAGTTCTTTTACTGTATTCTTAATTTATTAATTATAGAATGTGTTCGATAAAATATTATATTGTGTTAATAAAACACAGCATAAAATTTTGTATAAGTAAAACGCAACATAAAATATAATCATACATCTTGTAAATAAAATTGAATACCGCAAAAAAGCCTAGACCTGTTATTTTTAGCTGAATTTATGATGATTCATTTTTTCTGTTTTTTTGTTGTTGGGAAAAAAAAGAGAAAAAATGAACCAAGTCCAAATCAGCTATAAAATAGACCTATATATCGATCATTCCACGTCAAATCGGGCACTTTTTGATAAAAAAAAATCGAAGATTCTTTTAAAATTTTGCACATGTATTCTAGACATTAAAAAATCAGACATGTGTTTCGGGAAAAAAAAATTTTTAATGTTTTCACACGAAGGTATGCTTACCTTTAAGTTTCAAAAATTGACGAAAAACGTGGCTTGTGTGTATATTAAAATAATTGTACCGCCGAAACGGTAAGTCGAATGAAAAAAATACAAGAGATCAATTTTAAAGATTAATAGGCAGTTCAGTTTTAACGGTGCGAGTCGTTTAACGTGATACGATAATTATATTGAGGTACAACGAAGAACAATTATTTAATATTTATTTTATAATTTTAAATAAACTAAATTATTTCATATAAAATAATATCCTGATAAAAAGCAAGATGTAGCAAGTAAGTTATTTTACATAATTGCTCACGTGAAATGTTTTTGACAACAGTATATCTCAATTTTTATTGCTCTTTGATGATTTAAAATTAAATAAAGATTAATAATAAGTTATACATCTTTTGAATAAATGCAAATATTTTTGTTTTAATTAAATAATTTGGATTAAATAAATAATGTATTAGGTCGTCCGGAAAGTTCGTGCGGAAAATACGCACGGACTTTCCGGACGACCCAATATATAAATAACATGTATATATATCTTTTTTTGCCATTCATTATATAATTAAGATAGATAAAGCAACGCGCGTAAAAAAGATAGAATGAAGTTTACAGCGTGAGCACCCAAAGTAAGTAGATCTCATGTATACGAGTGTTATATGCTCCTAAGCTTCGAGCGGCATTTCGACTGCACGCGGGATGATGAGGTGAGAAGAGTAGCGAAAGGCGGAGCCAAGTCGAAAATCGAGAAGTGCAAATCGTGCTGAACTCTGGCATTAATCGATCGAACGTCATCCCATGTGATGGTCATCCCAACGTCATCCCGCACTGCATCTCCACTCTCTGTCGACTTGTTTACTCCTGACACTTCTGCGTGTTTGATTATCAGTAACTGTCAATAAAGAAATGGCACTTGTGCATTCGCGGATGACGATTCCGGGATCACCGGAGGATAGTCGTGTTGCATGGACGAATTGACAGTAAACGACGCGTAAATATGGTGGCAATTTGCTTATGCTCCGAACAACGTGTCAACTCTCTGTCATCTCACTTTTGATTGTTGAGTATCCTGAGCGCGAAAAATGGACAAGTTAACTATCATCTCGGTGGTACTCTTCTTTCTCGCGGATATCTCCGCCATAATTAGCATCTCTATGCCAGACTGGATCATTACTGACGTCGGCGGTAATTGCAGAAATGCAATCTTTTCTTATTGCCTTTACTCACCGTGGCCTTGCATGTCATTTATTTACGCTGATGAGATAAAGATTAAAATCACTCTGAATCAATTCGAAGTTGCGAATTGCGAAAAAACTACATGACGTTTGAGAATATCATTTTAATTGTTTTTCTTTTCCTCCCTCTCTAATAGGTGACACAAGATTAGGTCTCATGTGGTCATGTATGACTTTGTACAACAGACCGCAAGTCTGCTTTAAATCGCAGCTGGAGTCGGAATGGATGATGGCACTGGTCTGCATATTTATTGGTTGCATTCTGATCACAGCAACCTTAATATTATTGGTACTTTCGCATTGGGACCGTACCGTCATTCCATTTGCACGCTGGGTAGGATTCAGTGCCAGTATGTATCAGAAAAATACAATAGCATAATAAAATGTACAAGTAATACATGTACGGAGCAATTAGTAGTATTTATACAAAGTTATAAAATAATTAAATTATAAAAGCACTACTCTATAATATAGTTGATATTATATTTGAAAATCTTGGATGACAAATTATTAATGCAAAATTTATGCATGGTTACAATGTATTGTGTTATATACTAAATGACATTAAATTGCAGTGATACTGTTTTGTAACGCAGCAGTTATATTTCCAATGGGATTTCATATTAATGAGATTGGCGGGCAACCATATCAGTTGCCTAATTCACATCAAGTTGGAATTGCTTACATCTTGTTTGTTCTGGCTTTATGGATCACAGTAATCTCCGAGCTTTTTGCAGGCAAAGTTTGTCTACCACATTTTTAGCATTGTTCCATAGCACAAATACTTGTTAATTATCTTCTACTGACATTTACGCTAATATTATTTAGTATCATTTTATATGCATGATACATAGAATCTTTTTCATCTCAGAATAACAATTTTATAAAGCTTTAATGGATATTAAACTCTACTATACTAAGTAGGTTAAAATACTGTAAGAATTAATTATAGCAATTAGTTTTTAATATTTAATAAGTCTTGTAAAATAAGAGCTGTACAGACAAAAGGATTCTTTAAATTATAATATATATTAATGTTCTCGAAGAATATGTGAATAGTTTAAGAGCAATGTATTGGAATTCGACATTTTAGAATCTTTTCTAGTGTTGTATAACAATACATGTTAGTAAAATCATAATAGTTTTCAAATAAAACTTGAGGGAAAAACTGGAATAAAACTCAATACATATTTGAAATATATATGTATATATGTATATATATTTCTTGACCATAATTAAATTTTAACATATGTACAGTTTTACTTTTTGTTATAAACTTCAGATATTTATTTACAAAACCGGAAATAAATGAGAGGTATTATGTTTAATGCGTAAGTTATAATTAGATTTAAAACTTACATCTTATTTCTTATCTATATTGTACAAA
>NW_017305800.1:871235-873031 GCF_001594115.1 Trachymyrmex septentrionalis | reverse complement strand
AGTTAATCAGAGACTATGAGATAACAAAATACGATACAATTTAAACGCAATTCATAAACAAACCTGGTTGAACACTTGAGTTTTCAGCGTTATTATGAAACGGTATTGCATATCCAGGAAAGATTAAATATAAAATGTTTAATAATTGTACATACAATCTTCACGTTAAGTCTTTTACAGTTCTTGTTCTTGCCAGTCTTTTCAATTATTAAAATGATTTAAATATATTTGATAAAAAAAGAAATCCATGTAAAGATTTTGTCAAATAGAATGCATGTGTATGACTTGTTCTACATGATTTAGAAATATATGTATATATATATATATATATACATATATACAATATATATATATATATATATGTATACTTAGAGATATATATAGTTTAAATATAATTATCTATTACTTTTTCCGGAATAAGAATGCGAAATAAGACGTGAATGACAGAATTAAATGATTCACATAAGTAACAAAAAGCCATAATAATGTTAATACTCTCTAAGTAATTCAATCTCAAAAAGTATGATAAAAATAGATCGACTTTTTTAATGTGGTCGTTTTTTATATAAATATAAATATGTTTTACATTAGAATATTACGTCTTAAAACATTGAAAGTAAAAACAAGAGATAATCAAATATTTATATTTTTTAAATATATGAAAAACAGGAAATTAAAAAATGTAAAGAATATACATAAAAAGTAATTAGTGCAAATAAAAATGTTGTCTATTTATAGATATCATAACAAAAGAAGTTTATTACAGTATAACAAGTATTTTATTATTTTTCCTACTTATCTTATTCCTAAATATTCATTCAGGATTAAATTTTATATAAGTTGGTGCAGAAAAGCAGTATATATATATTTATATGTGTGTAATATATATTGTTTTCTAAGATATTTTTCAATTATTTTACCCTTATTTGTATACATGTTACTAATAAAATTGTATTATAAAATGTCATTTCGTTAATTTATTGATTTTGTTTTTTCATTAACTTTTCAGTTCCTCTGAAATTAAACTTTTTTTTTGCAAATTGCAAATACATTTAGTAAAAACAGAGCAGCCTCTTTTCATCGACGATATTATTAAATCGATAATATTAAAATTTGTATATTAATATAAATGTTTAGCAAAATGATTAGTGAAATAAAGTAAATAAATAAAATAATTAGAAATAAAAATAAAAATGTAAAAAATAAATCTATAAATACTCGCAAAAAAGGCCAATATAAATTTAGTAATCCGTTTAATCGCTGAAATAAATCTATCAAATTAATAGCTATTTCAATGATTTCAACGATTTATTTCCATCAGGAGCATTACAAAAGAATGGATGTCGTGTAGTTGATATCCACTTCTTCAGAGGACAGTAGTGCACGAAGGCATTTTACGATTACAAGAAAAAGGCCTTCATGTCCTCTCTCGAATTTCTCTCTGATGGAATCGGATAAATTCGAAAAGAATCGATTTTCAAACGAGACGAGGAATCGAATTCTCGACTTCATTTGATTAATTGCTCGGCACGATTTACACTTCTCGGCCAATTTTCGATTGACTCCGCCTTTCGCTACTCTTTATCTATTACCCCGCGTGCAATCCAAATGCCGTTCGACGCTTAGGAGCGTATATAACACTAGTAGACATGAGGTCCATCTGCTTTGGGTGCTCATGCTGTAAACTTCATTCTATCTTTTTTTTGCCATTCATTATATAATTAAGATAAATAAAGCAACGCGCGTTGCTTCATTCTATCTTAGTTATACAATAAAAAAAAAAGATAGAATGAAGT
>NW_017305800.1:870791-871135 GCF_001594115.1 Trachymyrmex septentrionalis | reverse complement strand
TTTTATTTGCGTACAGGGCACATTATATAGTTAATCAGAGACTATGAGATAACAAAATACGATACAATTTAAACGCAATTCATAAACAAACCTGGTTGAACACTTGAGTTTTAAGCGTTATTATGAAACGGTATTGCATATCCAGGAAAGATTAAATATAAAATGTTTAATAATTGTACATACAATCTTCCTGTTAAGTCTTTTACAGTTCTTGTTCTTGCCAGTCTTTTCAATTATTAAAATGATTTAAATATATTTGATAAAAAAAGAAATCCATGTAAAGATTTTGTCAAATAGAATGCATGTGTATGACTTGTTCTACATGATTTAGAAATATATGTATA
>NW_017305800.1:857733-868757 GCF_001594115.1 Trachymyrmex septentrionalis | reverse complement strand
TATATTTATAATATATATATATATATATATATGTATATATTTATATTAACATATGTATAATATATGCATGTATATTTATATTAAATATATATACATATATACGTAAAACATATTTTTGAATATAAAAATTGTAATATATATTTAAGAATGACTGGCAAAAGTTGAAATTGATTTCCACTGTACAGGAGGATTATATAAAAAAATAAACTACATGTAATACCTATTTCTATACTTTATACACACATTGTCACAAACTTCAAAATATTTTTCACACTTTTGTTTGTCTTCTTAAAGAAATTGGAAAACCAGTAACATTTACAGTAATCTTACTCAGAAAGAAAAATTATATACACACACAAAACGCTCTAATATCTCACAAACTGCAACGTATAAAGCATTTAATATATAACGTTTTTTAGATTCACTAGAAAATGTGAACCCAGATTGGAACACTTGACGAGCCTTAACATTACCTACGTTTATTTCATGATTTTTAAGGGGCGGGAACTATGTATACAACGTGTAATAACAATCTTAATAGAAGTATTTCATGGAAGTATAGCGGGTTTAATATATTTCTACTTTCCACGCTATTGTAGATAATATAAAAGCTCTCTTTATTTATTAGATTTCTATTTACTTATAAATATCAACAAGAACTTTGAAATTGTAAAAAGAATTTTTTTTTTCGTTCCATCTCAAATGAAACGTAGTTTTTTCTCTATACATATATAAGTTTTCTATACAAAATTTTTCAATGTGCTTTCGCACTACTTGATTGATTATTTCCAATCGTGTCACATCTTCGGTAATAGAGTAAATAAGGTACCCTAGGTGAGGTGGGCCTCAGTACGTTACTCTCTGTAACACTCTTCACCGTGCTGTCGTCATACCTAACCCAGCATCCATATCCTACGTGGAAGGCGTCAGTGAAGTAATGTCCCTTGGTGGCTTCCTTCCCATCGTGATATGTCACCGCGAATAATTTGTATTGTTTTTGTTTGGGTCCTAATTTTTTCGCGGTGTTCGGTGATAAAAATTCTACAAAAATAATTTCCACGTTACTCTTACCTCATAGAAATTAGAGTAGGATAAAATGGATTGGAACTATTCAGTATACTTACTACCATCAATTTTCAAGTCGATGGGGAATTCCATAGTCTTTAATATTTTGGAGCAGCCATTGGAATACTTATCGAACTTATACACGAACCATTTTAGATGTAATATGAGGATGACTGGCAATTCCTCTAAAGTGACTTGTTTCCAAGCCTCTATTTGTTGTCTCGTCTTACTGCACGTCAGTCCTTCTACTTGATCTTTACCGACGAGAATCTCAAGAGCATGTTTTACGGATTCGGCTTTCTGTAATATATTATATTGTATTAGTTATACAAAATTTCGTATTACAATTTAATTTATTCAAAAGTCTTAATACTAACTTGAACATCCAACTGCAGTGTGAAAAATGGTTGTACATTATCCGTTGGCTGTTCTCCTGCTCTTGATACTCTGGATCGTAATTGTCCGCGAAAAATATCAGATATTGGTGTTCTTCCAAATTCTGTACACCGCGTGACAGCACCTTTATTTTTTGGTCCCATTACCTATATTAAAATAGGAACAAATAATGTAATGTAAAAAAATATTAATGAATGTAATTCTAATTTAAAAATATAATAAAACAAATAATATTGTTTTTTTATAAATTTTGATATTGTAATAAATTTGAAATATTTATACAATATTAATAACTTTTTAAATATATTGTTCAAATATCTTACCTGCCACTCTTCCTCATCATGATCGTTGCTGATATTTTTTGCATTACCGATTGCATTTTGATCGTTGTTGATTAATTTTGTTACCTTCGAAGAAAAAATTGTCTAATTTTGTTTTAATTTATCTAAATTTTTTAAAAATTAAATATTGGTTTATATTTTTATAATAAATAGAATGTATATATACATACATCCAACATTTCGTCATTGATTCCATTTAAAAGACATGATAAGAATTCTTCCGCATCTTCTTGTCGTCCTTCCACAGAAAAAGCACAAGAAGCCGAGGTATGTTTTAACATTGTATATACATATGATGGTTCAAATGCAATGCCACTATATATGTCCATGACAGTATCTTCTCCTCGTTTAACTCTATCTTTCCTGGGCATACGAGCGGCTTCTGTCAAGGGTGTAAACTCACGAACAAACTTAACCCTTAGCAAAATAAAACAATTTTAAATATGAATAATTTTTATAAGATCTACAGAAAAATATTATATTATATTAAGTATTTTTTTAATATTATTATAATTACTTACATGTTATCAATTAAGGGTGTAGCAGAATTTCTGCCTCGGTTTTTAGGAAGTGGCAAAGCTGTGAGAAGATTATAGAATGGCGGACAAGCCAGTAAAGCTTGTAAGATACTATTGATATAACAGTAATTGCTGCGATTTGTTAATCCCCTTGGTAATAAGCTCACTGTTTGCTTGTCCATTTGATAACCCAACAAAAATTCTAGACATAAATAATATTTATTTAAGAAATTTATATTCAATGTATGTACATATTTAGATCTCAACAATTTATCATTTTAAAAAATTGGATTGCCTTTTGTACTTACCACCTATTCTGTACGTATTAGGATCGTCGTAACAATTCTGTAGTATGCCATTTTGCAGAGTTGGTGTGCTATATGAATGATTTTGATTCTCTGGAGTACGAACAGGACTAATTGATTCTTTTTGGACCAGAGTTTTTGGTGATTCATTTTGACAAATTATATGTTCTGTGGATTTGCACGAAGTATATGTCTCTGATGTACTGTCTTTCTTAAAAAGACTAGCAAAGGATCTGATTGGAGCCGCAGGTGGTGTTTCAGGTACAGATGATGATGAAGTACTTGGTGTGCTTAAAGAGTCATTTGGCATAGCAGAGGAATTGTTTGGCGATTTAATAATAGTCTTATCTTGGGAATTTTTCAATGCAATATTTTCTTCAATTTGCGTTTCATTTTTTTCTGTCTTAATAGAGTTAGGTTTAGGCGAAGTTTTGACGGCATTTGTTGTAATATTGGGTACAGTTTCATTTTTAAACTTCTTGTCTGTCTCATTATTTTGGTTTACCTTGACGTCAATGTTAGTACTTATTACAGATGGCACATCAACTTTTTCCGTGCCATTACAATTCTCATTTACAGTCCATACAATATTGTTTTGGAGCTTCGCATCGATCTTTTCATTATTAGTCACATTTTTTCTATCGGCAGTGTTTTCATTTACGTTTTTCACAGGGGACTCTAACGTAGGATTATTTACAATAACGGTATTAGCGACGTTACTTGGCAAGGAATTATCTTCATTTATTTGATGCGTTGATTTATCAGAAGTGCTTTGCATATATTTTTGAAATGGAACGGCAGATTCTTTCGTGGGTTCTTGGTTTGGTTGTTGGGATGGTACAGATTGTCGCACGGATCTGTTTATCTGTGGCGCTTGATGATTCGGTTGAGGATAAGTCGGATGTGCATGCGAATTGGATGAAACTGATTGCGCATTTGGATGCGAATGAGGAATCGTTGAATACATTGGTTGTGTGAAATAGACCTGTCCGGTAGCTACTTGTTGTGTAGAGACAGAATGATCAGGATAAATGTACATGATCGGTATTTGATATTGCGCCTGATCGCCGAGGTATCCCGACTGGACTTCGTTAGTGGGATTAAGTATTCGATTATAATTATCTCTCCTTATACCTCTGCCTCGGCTGTTACGTCGTCCATTTTCTCTACTGTAATTCATTTCTTGAATCTCGGCGCCAAGACTATATCCAGGATGGGCATATGCCACTCCAGATATAAACGGCGAAATGTGGCCGTTCGCGGAAACATTGTACATTGGTGCTTGCCAATCATTACACATTTGCGTCATCAATTGTTGCGGATAAGTAGGCGCCGGTGGCATAGCTACAAATGAGATGAGGCAATTTTAACATTAAACAAAATTTTTGATTCTTGAAAATGCATGAATGCATATATTATATCATATAAGATATTGACTGGCTATTATATTAATTTATTATATTTAATTTATATATATTTAAAAAAAATTAGCTTAAAATATATCTTAATATATTTTAAAGGATCATATAAAAACATACAATAAAATTTTCATATAATAAAATTTATAGAAATGCAAGTATATTCACCATTATACCAATGCTGTTGTTGAAGTTCGGGTACTTGTGTTATTCCGACAGAATCAACATTATTACCCTCTATATTTTTCGCGTCCCATGGTAGTTTTAAGGCTTCAGTAATGTCAGATTTAAGAATGGTAAATATCTGACGCTTATCATTATCAGTTAAATCATGTAAATCTAAAAATTGAAGACTCATCTAAAAGAGAAAAGATAGAAATATGTTAGATGTAAGATAAACGTTATATTAGAAATTACATTAAATAATAACACAACATTCATATTCGTACATAACGTTTGCGATTCTTGCAATAAATTATACTTATATCATGCGATACATTTTTTAAAACTATTATTTACAATTTAACGTAGTTGTCAAAATAGTAGCGACATTTAATTTTGTAATTTTTGTATCACAAAACATAAAAAATTAATTTTTACTAAATATTTAATTGATAATAAAAAACTATTCGTTATTAAAGGATTTCTCAATATTATATTTTTTAACAAAGAAAAATTTGAGCCGAAAAGATATTTTATTACGTTAAAAATTAACTAAAACTTTAAAACGTATTTTTCTCAAAATTACATTTTTCTGCAGTTTTACTATCATTTATCATAAATGATAATTCATTCATATTGAGACGACGATTCTTTAATATGATAATTGATATTAGAATGAATCTTTTCTTAAAAATCTTTCTTTTTTTTTCTTTTGTTAAAAATCTTTCATAATCAAATTTTGTACAAATTAAATTTAAATATCGTCAAAAAAAAACAACTTTCTTCTTAAAAATATTCTAAAAAAAATTTTTTTTTAATTCCGAAGAAATTAGTTTTATGCAACTATTTTGTCAACAAAACTTTATTTCGAAGATGTAATTAATAAAAAATTTATTCTAAAAAATTTTATTTGTCACATTTCAAATTTTACGATAAAATTGTTCAATTATGACAAAACAAAATTTTTTTTCGACTAGTTTATATTTTTTAATAAACGTTTTTGCAATGTTCGGTATCGCATTTTTCCCTAAATGTGAAACTATCATTAAAAAAATTATATTTGTAATAATTATAAGTAATTTGTAAAAAATAATTTTTCATATTTATCTTTTTTAACTTTCAAAGATTTCATCTCTCTTCGCAATATCTTCAAAATTATCTTTCCAATTATATTTTTATTTCGACAATCGAATTGTATACATTAAACTTTTATCCTTGACGTTTAATATTTCATTTTCATTATAATTAAGAAACATGTCTCTCATATAATAAGTGATAAAAAATAAAGAGTTAAAATAAAAAATAGATTGTAAATTTAATATAAATAATATAAAAAAATTTTCAATTATTAAGCAAAATTTTATGTCTAATAAATTTTTGAACATTTTTAAATATATTTTGCTTTTATATTTATTGTTATTAGAATATAAAATATGTTGATTATTATTCGTTCCCGAAATTGCTTTTATTTTAATCAAAATTAGAAATGTTATAATTTTGCATTATTAAATTAATATACAATTTGATATTATCATTTGATACAATTTGATATTATTCATCACAAAAAATTTATCAGTCTCGACTAGTTAGGATTAAAAAATTTCCTTGCTATCTGTAGATATCAATTTACGATAAATGCATTAATATTTCTCACATTAAACAATAAATACCTCGATGAATACTAAAGAAAATATCGTTTTTTTAGTCAAATAAAAGAACTATTATTTAATAAATAAATAAATAGCAGAATCTACCAACAATTCCTATTTTTACGACCATTTTAGTATCAGGATTTCTAGAAATATTTTATAGAAATATTTTATATTCGAGATATTTCTGTACCTGCCCAGTATGTTTGTATTTGCAGCTGCTATTATCTCATTTCGTTCAATGCGGATGAAGTAAAGAATCATTAAAAGTGAAAGATCTATTTTCTATACCTGAACTACTACCTGAAGTACCCTAGTGTAAGCAAACCATTTTTGGAGTTTGAAATGAAATGCCTGGTATGTTTCTCTTTTATTGTGAAAACAATAACAGAACTTTTATTCTTTTATGTATTTTCATTTTTAGAATAATATATTATATACTATCCTTTATTCCGAGTAAGAGAAAGTCAATAAAAGTGTTGTTTGAAAAAAATTAAAAGAATAAAGATTCTAAAACAATAAATTAAAAAATTTCAATAAAGCCTAAAATAACTAACATAAGGTGGACATGTGCAGAAAGTATATTGTTCAAATAATAACACAGATATTTCTATCCTGGCAAGGGGGAGTGTTTAGGCTTCTTCAGTACAATACTTAGAAATTAACCAAATAGCAATTTCACTCTAGAATAAATCACTAAAATTGTCAAATTGAATAATACAAAATGTTGTCGAACCGGAAACATTGTAAAACTAATATTCAAGTATAAAATCATTGTCTTGGAATTTGAAAGAATATTTAAATCGTTGAAAAAAATTGAAGTTAATATAATAGCGATGGTCTAGAAAGTTGATATTTGACGAAAGCGATAAAGAAGTTCTAGTGTAAGCCAGTTGAAAATAAAAAATAATGTAATTATTAAAATTAAATTATTAAAAAATAATGAAAGTTTATTACAAAAGATGAACTGGTTACGTTTGACAAACAAAAATTTTGTAATAATATAATTACCCCTACTAAGTGCATCTCCGAATAAATTAACAAAAAAAAAAAGATTATTTTTTTCTAGCATGTTAAAAGCACGCGCAAAAAACATGTTACAAAGGGTATTCAAAAGTAAATCAGCAATAAATTGTTCCAACTGCAGCCATCTTATGTAGTATCAGAAGCGAGTCACGAATCAAATGATAATTAAATAAAACGATATTTTATCAAATTTGCATCATACAGTTATGAACGGCTAGCTATCAACGCGAGTTAATCAAGAACTCGTCAATTACTACTAAATTAAACATTCTCAAAATCGAATATTCTACAGAGACGTTAAGTGGCGCACGTGGAGGCGTCTAGAACAAAATTCTTGGGAATCCAATTGTGTCGAAACATAAGACGAATCCGTCTATCGATGACTTCGTGATATAACTCGTAGAAAGCATTAAAACGTTAATTATTAATCAGAAGTCCTCGACGAATTTGGTTCGGAAGACGCGGCTACATAACCTCGACGGCCACGCTCGGCCGCGCGAAAAGCATGCACTTTCACGTTTTGTCTCGCTTACGAATCGGCTATGGTGACTTACCTCGTTTCGAGTATCCATCCTCGTTTCCACAATTGGTACAAAACATTAAAAATCGCACGAGTCGTGGGGCCTGAAGCTCCGGTGAGTCTGGATTCGGCGACGATCACACAGGTTTGTCGACACCACACGTTATTTTCAACGTCTCGTTATGGCGGCGTGACACGATTTCGCGCGGTCGCGTGGTACAGCGGCGTATACGAAAATAATGAAACTGCTGTCGGTCACACTTCGTCGCGGCACAATTAAAATAAAATAAAAAAAACTGATTCGGTCCGATTATGAGACGCGCGTGTTCATGCCCCGGCGGTCACATGCAGTGCGAAAACGAGCATGAACATGAACGTTCTATAGCGATCGTCGGTATGATGGTACGACTGCACAGCACTGTGGACTAGCAAAAAGTGAAGACTAGACTCGCTAGACTGGTAACCGTAGGCGTCCGTACCGCCGTGGAAGTGCTTGTGCGCGGGCATTTTTTGCTGGCCAATGACAGAGTCTGATTAAATACCTTGCCATCTTAGAATTTCTAAGGTAACGTTTTCTATTGGCCGCATTCGTATGCCTGTAACCTGTATGAATTGACTAATCACAGTATCGAGTCGAGTATCACAGTCGAGTATTCCCTTCTTACAGTCGAATGAGAGGGGAATATGCGATTGTGATTCGAGCATTCTCGACATTATTAATAATTGATAACTGACACTGGGAACACAAACATTCTGAACATTGTTGAACTCGGACACCGACGAGATACTATTAAAGACTGTCCTTGACAACCCTGGGCAAATTTTCGGCGGTATAAAAAGGGCCTCAAGGGCCCAGAGATGAATTGAAGAACGCTGACATTATCGACAATTGATATAAATTTGCTATTATTAACATAAATATTTGATTCGTACATTATTAAATTCATGATTTTTTATTACATAAATGTTCCATAAATAAATATGCATACTTGTAAAGCTATAATATTCTATATAGTGTAAAAAAATTACAATTTTTTCTCTGTAGTTATCATCTCTGTTAATAATTAAACTTTGCATAATCTGGCCGCTTACTAGAAACATAACGATGTACTTTCTTCATAGACAACTCTCCTGACACATAAACAATTTTTTTAGAAACTTTGATATGCATTGAAAATCTAAATGACATCATAAACGTTACATATAAAAATAAAAATAAATCAAATTAAATATTC
The DNA here is from genome assembly GCF_001594115.1 of Trachymyrmex septentrionalis. Classification (NCBI taxonomy): domain Eukaryota; kingdom Metazoa; phylum Arthropoda; class Insecta; order Hymenoptera; family Formicidae; genus Trachymyrmex; species Trachymyrmex septentrionalis. Next base: position 860,122 of record NW_017305800.1, on the reverse strand, counting down.
TTAAAATTAAAATTAGAAGATAAGAATAAAGATATTTCTTATAAAATAGAGAACATATATCTTTTTAATATTCATATAAATATATTGTTTTGTATCTTCAAATATTTCATTCTAAATATCTTGTTTGTTAATCACTGTTAAACGGATAATTGTAATTTAACTGTAAAACATGAATAATTTACAAATCTCTTAATAAATGTACGACTTTATAATAGGTACATTAAAATAAATAAAAATAAAACATATGTGCAGTAAATCATAAAAGTATCAGAACTCAGGATTGAAAAATTGCTAATTATATATTATTTTGTAAATGCTTTTCTTCAATGTTGGAGACTATTAATAATAAACATTACATTCTATCAATACTGCCTATTTCTATCAACAAAGTAGTTGAATTGTAATTACGCTTCGCAATGACTCTTCATTTTTTTTAATTCGGAAAAAGATTAAGAAAAGAAAAATTTAATTAAAAAAAGATGAAGAGTAAATTGAACTGAAATTAAAGTTACATTGATAGAAACGCGCGGACATGCACCGTTTTTTAAGTACCTTAAAATATTAGTAAAATTCGTTGAAATAGATGTTAAATAAATCTTTCCTTTTGGCAAACACATAAACTAACCTTTATCATTCTTTACGGGCATAGTTCCAGCGGTACTTCGTATTCGCATGAGTGCGGGTGTTAAGGAATTGGTCCTTCATAAAATAGTTTATTATTATATAATATTATATACATAATATTATATACTACAATACTACAGAATACTGTTGCAATAAAATGTGTTTTAAAAGCAAACTTAGAAGTATTTTTACTAACTTTTATAAAAATTCACATTATCCCCCGTTACTGATTATTTAGAAAATAATGATTCATTTTTGGTTACTTTTTTGTAAGATTAAAGTAAGATACTAGATTTAAAAATTACTTTTTATTTAATAATTAATATTAATTATAATAATCAATATTAATTAAAATAATTAATATTTAGATTATAATCTTTATATTAGAGATCAAGATTTTGAACGATTAGAGATACACGTTCATAAGTGCATTATATTTAGATGCACATGAAAAAGAGATTATAGTATTTTATATAGTAACCTTTTTTTAAATCAATTAATAAATCTATAATTTTTTCTATTAATATTTTAATTTTAAATGAAACGTATGGCTAGGATGTTAAATAATTGAATACATTATCTTCTATATCAACATTCTGTGTTTGACTCAAGAAGGCATGAATTTTATTTTATTGATTTTTTAGTATGTGGATTAATGTTGTTATAAATAGCGCATTCCAAATATTGTCTGTAAATAATAAAAATTTATAGTTCATTTACATAATACTACATATGTACACATATATTCACATATATATTACAAATTTTCAATAATAACTATACCGAAATTATGTAGCCTAAAATAAAAAAGACAAAACATTTTCTAAATTTTTATTAGAAAATATTTCTACCAATTAAAAGTAATGCTATTCAAGTAGTTATAGAGATTATAATAAGGAATTAAAGTATAATAATGGAAGTAACAACTGAATTCGTATTCGCATTACTATAAAAATGTAATAACGTTATCCTTACTGTTTATAGATAAAAAAATAACGATCATTACCAAAAAAAATTTCATTAACAAAAATGGCATTACAAATAACGCGTTACCGTTTCTGGTCTTTTCCGTTGTAAATTATTTATTATTTTTCCAACAAACAAAATTTCTAACGATTTTTCAACAAAGGAAATTTCTGACGATGGATTCGCAAAAAAACAATTGAAAATAATAGTTCGAATCTACTACAGCAGTCAAAACATATAATAGGTAGTAAAAAGTGAAAAAGATAAATGAATACAGTCAATATTGACAATACTATTCACTATTATATTATAGTATTAGTGGAGAGAAATGTATTTATAATTATTTTATTTTTTTTGTGGCCTGCTGTGCGACCTTTCGGCACATAAGGCTGTCAAGGATGATTGAGGTTTTACCTGAGGCTTCAATACTGTCAAACCATTATGTTCTTTCTAACCCGTATGATTTATGGTAGAAAAAAAGAAGTCAAATATATAGCAAAAGAAAGCTGAGTTTTTGTTGCCACTTCACCACAATCAAAGCAGCGTTTAAAAAAGCTATTCACTCTTTTCCTGCTTCCTTTTCATGGAGCATATCTTCGTTTGTAACTTTTTTAAACAAGAGCATTATGGGCATGCACGGTTATATAATTATAATAAAGTTATTTACAAATTAGATATTTTAGGAACATTTAATTTAAGATATTTACGATACGTCAATATGTCCGATTTATATCACCGCATACCGTGCCTCATTTTAGTAGATTGGAAAGCTATATTTTATACAAATAGGAGATTAAAA
>NW_017305800.1:854398-857633 GCF_001594115.1 Trachymyrmex septentrionalis | reverse complement strand
TCTTTATTTTGAATAAAAGAGGCATTAATTTTTTGTACATACCTTAGCAGGGTTCCCAGACAATAAAGTATCCAAAAAAAGGTATAAGACGCCTTTGGCGTCTAAAAGTCGTTTTAAAGACGTCTTATGTCTCAATGTGTTATCTGGATAATATTTAAAATAGTTAAATATGTATAAAATAGTTAAATATGTAGTTTTAAATATGTATTTAAAATAGAAATTTTGTATTTTCCATTTTAAATGATTTTTCATTTTTATTTTACATTTGAAATGGAATCATGTCTATCATTTAATCATTTATAAAATAAGTAAATGGTTTTCCTATAGTTTTCAAATTTTTCCTAGAATCATTGATGTATAAGAAAAACCAAGACCTATGATTGGCTAAAAATTTTTATGAATATTTAAACAAACTGCAAAAACTGTAAAGAGAAAATTAATTCCAGATAGTCCACAAATATCGAATCTTAATAAAAAAATGAATGCTTTATGTTTATATTCCAGCTTTATGTAAAATACTATATAGATTTCTAGAAATATATATTATTCTTAACATCTAATTTTGATCTTAATCGACGATGCGGCTTTCTTTTTTTTCCCTCCCTCTCCCTCTCCTCTTTCTCATATTAATTTGATTTATTCAAATAAATAATCCCGTTTCCAAATCATAATATTAAAAAATTTAAAATATTCCCGTCAGAAATATTTTATTATAATATAATACTATAGTCAGGGCTTCGAATTGAAAATTGATTTCAAATGTAAAATACTTTTGAAAAATGTATACCACCCTAGCGAAAAGTTTTTACGAAAAATTATATAGATTGAAATAAGATCTTAGAAATTCTTAGTTTTTGTAGATGTCCGTAGTGGGATGTAGAGTAGCTGTTTGTGTGAAAAACTAGAAATTCTCCATCCTCAAATAACGTTACTCTACAAATATCTACAAAAAACTATGGATTTCTGAGACAAACAAACCTCACTCTATGTCCCACTACAAATGTCTACAAAAAATTAAGAATTTCTAAGATCTTGTCTCAATCTATATATTTTTCTGTACTTTTTTGTAAAAATTTTTCTTTAGACTAAGGCTAGGACAGGAAAAACCATATTTTGTATTTCAAAAACTATTTAAAATACCTATTTTTCCATTTTACATTTAAAATGGATTGGAAAAATCTATTTTGCATTTTAAATACGCTTTTTAAAAATATTTTATAATTACAATAGTATTTTAAATGGAATTTTAAATGCATTTTGCCCAGACCTGTACCTTAGTTTTTGACACTCTTACTACACATACTCGGTCATTCGTGTCCTGGATTAATTTTCATTACTTTTACAAGTTAATATATATAAATTATTAAACAATTTTTACATATATTTTGACATATTTAAAAAGTATTTGTACAGTTATATATTTATAACAAATTGTAGATAAATTGTTATAACTAAATATATTATAATTAACAAAATAAGAAAAATGCACTGTTTTATATGAAAATGTAAAACTCTAAACCAAAAATGTTTAAAAGAAAACTATATTTAATATCTTAAAATTGATATTCCAAACTACAAAAAAAAAAAGAATAATTCAAGTGTCGATTGCCCAAAAAGTTTAGTAATTGAGTAACCTGAAAATTATATTTTTTAATATGCATGAATGGCTATAAATTGAAGATATATTGCATTTACATTTTAAATGATGCATTTTATTGCTATTGTATTAAAAAAACTTATAATTTATTTAAAAAATGTTTTTTATAACATTACAGACGACATAATATATGTATAATATTACTGACAACATTTTAACACAAGGCTACCAAAAATCGTATTTATTAAGGGCCAATATGTTGTTCTAGAGTTAAATTCTTTTTTTAATAATTTGAAATTATTCCTCTAATACAACCGAGAATTAGTTAAAAATAAAAAAATAAAAAAAAAAATTTTTTAATTACAAAAAATGTATACTCTATACACACGTTGGGTCATTTCCAGAGGACTATGCCAGTTAAAGAATACGCACGAATTAAATACGCAGAGGCCGGCAACACACAAAACTTGTTCTTTAGATGCCAAACTTTTTTAGGAACATAAAAGAAACCTATATTTGATCAGACGCTCTTAGTATTTCAAAGAAAAGAAATGCGCTACGAATGAAAGCGTTATATTATATATATAAGAAAAACACTTTTCATTACCTCGATATGGTCAATCGAACCCAAAGGTGTGGTATATAAGGGATAAAATATAAGTCATGTTCGAGAAACAACTACATATATCTTAATTGCTTTTTTTTCCAGAAGAACGAATTCTGTCTTTACAGCGAAAAAAGCGTCTAAGATGAAAGTGAGGGGGGAGAGAAGAGTAAGTATATACATTCAGCAAACTCTTAGATATAAAGCAACTTCATCATATGTAGTTTCGCGATCCCCACTTCTAATCTCATGGCACATACATTATGCATCGATTCAATGATCTGTCCGTTTGACCGTATCGAGGCGATGAAAAGTGTTTTTCTTATATATATAACGGTTGATGGAATGTGGGAGTCATTACGTGTACGGTTTATATCAAGAAACGGCGGAGAGAGAATGGAGGAGTGCCCTTTTCCTTTGCTCTGAAAATATTAAATAAATCGAAAATGGAGCGGAAATGCACGAGTAAGTGAATGTAAAGCGCAAAGTAAACGTTTAAACTCTTCGGAAAAGGTATATCGAGAAAAAGTGCATAAATTTTATAATTATAACATACAATTTTCAAAGTAAATTAAGGCAAATAATTTTTTTAAAGAACAAAATATATAGGGAAATAAGAATCAACGCGATACTTTGTGCGCAAGTATAATAATAAAAGATTAAAAATTTATATATGATGACAAAAACTTGTATGTCTTCGATCTTTCGTACGCGTTTCGATTTATTTCATCCATCATACTAAAAAGATTCTTTTAATCCAATAGTTTATCAGTCAGGAAGAAATAAGGAACCTTTATGAAGTAATGATAAAATTCAAGTTGTAACAAACAAACAGATTAGACCTTTTTTTACGAAATTCGATTTCTTGCTTACTTTTCTTTTCTTTATTCTTCTCTATTTAGAATATTCTCTGTAGGCAAGGAGTCTAAAAAGAATTCTTTTTTAATTCCTGACCTACAAAATGAATAGGGTTTCGTACTATTTCTCTTCTAAAAGAATTTCTTAAAACTTAAAGGATTTTATTTTTATGTTGC
>NW_017305800.1:847257-854298 GCF_001594115.1 Trachymyrmex septentrionalis | reverse complement strand
TAAATATAATATTTATTGTAATAATAAATCGTATTTTGATTTTCGTGCATATAAATTAAATATTATTTTTAATGAAAGTAGAATACACACACGCATATAGATATTCATAAAAATACACATATAGATATCTATGCTGTATTTAATCATATCTTCTCTCAAATAATTGTAACTATATCCAGTTATTAAAAAAAATATCTTTTACAAGACTAATTACAAACTGTTAGTATTTTAAAACTCATATATATAATATTTTGTTTCAATAATTAACGCGCTAGTGTACTAACAGCTGATAAAAATGTATCGATTATATAGTTTGACTTACCTTTCGTGTAAATACCCTTCGTTTACGAATATATTTCTCACGTTGGTTCCTAGATGGCGCTCGTCTCAGCTGATAATTACGAATCGCGCGGGAAAACATGGCGTCTCTCGGCTTTCGGCGACAACAGATCGGATAGACGAAGTTTCCTCACTCCTCTGATATCCCGAATCAACGATGCTTAAATCGCGGTTGCGTGGGAAGTGCTGCCTGTTGCGTTTGTTCACGCAGAATTGCAAAAACTAAATTCAGCGGAATCATACCCGCGGCGTAGTTCAGATGTATATATCGTTGGTGCAATTTTGTACAATACGGTAGGCAACCTATTCTTAATTATCGATTTGTTTATTTATTGTTGGACTACAGAAGCCATCTTTTTAATTTTTTTAGCATTATTGATTTTAACAAAAGAATACGTTATATTGTTATTTTTAATTATTTATTAATTATATACAAGTGTTATTTTACATTATGTGTATATTTATAATTACAGGTTTTATCAATAGATCTATTAAATTACTGTGAGAAAAAGAGAGAAAGGATGAGGGAGAAGGAAAGAAGGAAGATAAAAATTATATGATATTTAATATTATTGATGAAGTTTTCTACATATATTTAACATTTTCTATTTGAGGTATTTTGTACTCTCTACTTTATAATATTCATAATATGCTTTTTTTTTAATTCAATAACAATTGAATATTGTCACGTTGATGTAGTAAGTAATTGATATGCATTTTTATAATATTGAAAATTTGTCAAATGACACATGTAATCTGATAATAGCCAGTTTTAAATGAAAGAAAAGATTTTTTAAATAGAAGGAACATACTTTTGTTAAAAGTTTTGAATTATGATACTTGAAAATATATTGTTAACACTTCATCTACAATTTGGGTTTTTTTTTGGCACAAGCAGAATTTAATTCGCAAATTTCATTATTATTTTTGTTCAAATTTTAATTTTTATAAAATAAAGGTTTTAACATTTGAGTTAATATATATTTGATATGTAAAATATTGAAAAGTAACCTTGAATTTTTTTTGAAAATTTAGAGAAAGTAAAAAAGACTAGGTTCGACAAAAAACTCAGATTGCAAACGAAGGAAGTAAAAATATGATGCAGGCAAAGAATTAAATAGTTTTATTGATGCATAGTCAACACTTTTTTTGTTAAATCAATGTGTAGATTTCTTTAAACATTCGATTCTGGTGATTTAATAAGAAATAATATTATCACAAATTATATATATTGTGGATTAAGATAATAAAATATAAAATTAATATTATGTGCTAAATATAGAGAAAAGGAAAGAGAGTCAATTTTTCAGTTTAAATTTTAGCAGTTGAAGAACTTTCATGAGATAAATTTTTCATAATATTTTATCGGTTTGATTGCATATTTTTGAACTATTCGCAATACGAATCGCAATACGAATGTATGTCAACGAATATGAATAAGATTTATTATACTAGCTGAGGCTAGTATTCATAGTCGGTTCTTATTTCAAGATCGTCTTAAGTAATGACCATGGCTCACAAAAACTTCAGGCACTAAGACGTAAGCAGTAAGAAAATCAACATATTGGATTGACTACTGCTTACGTTATGGCCTTATGGATTTTACCGTGAATTGGTCAATTTGCTTACTGCTTAAGTTTTTTTTTGTGTGTATCTTGAATATAAAATCTGACTATGAATACCGGCCATAGTCAGTTCTTATTTTAAGATTATCTTAAATAATGTCTTAATATATTAATACGACTTTGTGATTGGCTTATGATTGAGCTTAAGATTGTACTTAAGATGGTCTTAAAAATAAGACTGCTTACTATAAATACCAGCCTTAGTAACAATGCCTTCGAGAAAAGAAAGGCAAGTAAGGAATGGGATCTTATAAAAATTTTATGTGACGCGTAATAAGGAAAGTCAACCAAAGAACTGTTAAGCTTTAGATACAGATTTAATGTGTCTCGTTAAATCACGAAGATGTGAAATCACGAGCTGCTACATGTTCTTCTTGATGCGACTCGACTTACGTCACTTGTGTATCGCGGCAAACGATAAACGTTCCGCATGTCGCGCGACATGACTCGCATGCCTCGTTACCTGCATTTAACCCCTATGTTTTACATGCAAACGTTTTATATGTCATTTATGGTACTTTTTATGTCATTTATGGCTTGCAACGGTGGACGCACTTTGCGTATCGCCGCAGCCGCCACGTGGAGCGAACGAAAAAAGAGAGAATAACGATTTTTTAATTACGAGATTGTATCGTTGCTTTGCTGCATTAAGGAATGTAATTTGACATAAGTAGTGCTGCAAAGCACTGCCGCCGAATGAACACACATGCATTACTTCTTCTCTCTTGCCTATTTTTTGATGTCGATACAAGCACCAAGTGCAATGTTATATGGCGGCACGATGTTTATCTTAACTCAACAAAATTGTGCAGAACGTATTATCTTTACTCTGCAGTTTGCAATGTTTTTACTTTTGGTATTATACTAATTGTTTTTTTTTATATTGCTGTTAAATTATAACAATTTGCACGTTTTATTTACAGCGTTGTTGATTGGCGCGTGTAAAGAGAATTTAAAAGTAAGATAATAAAGTTTAAAAGAGATTCAGAATTATAAACATGATCGATATAATACATGAAGGTATTTTAAGAATTTAAAAATTTTTTGCATTAAATGATTTCTTAAATATATTTTTATTCTGGCTGCGTTTAGCAGAGAAAACAGCTTTGCAACTGTAAAAATTTTTCAATATGATTGGTTCTTACTTTTGATTTCTTATGGATTTAAATGTGCAAACTGCAAATCAATCGTATTGAAGAATTTTACAACTGTTGTAAAGCTGCTTTTTCTGCTGAACGCAGCCATATATTGACATTATTTATATATAGTATGTAAACATTATTTAGATTTACTTTTAAATTTAGATCGGTATTTATAGTCAGATCTTATATTCAAGACCGTCTTAAGTACGGTCTTATGAAGTCACGAACCAACCAGAGAGCATTAGTGACTTAAGACATTACTTAAGACGGTCTTGAAATAAAAGTCGACTATGAATACCTAAGATCTTAGATAGATTATTTCATTTTAGGTTTGTTTCCCGTAGCTGAACAAGTGTAGAACTGAAAGTGAAATAGATATATGTTCGTTATTTCAATATTTGATGAAAACAAAAAAGTTTCTAATGCGAGAATAAAAAATAGGTTTCTTTCACACAAATCGATAATCGGTATCACAGGCGTTACCGACCTGCTTAAGTCTCATTAGATGCGTATGTGTGCTTATAGGTGGCGCTAGTATGGACGATACGCGGAGTTGCAAGACGAGACTTACGGGACCGCCATTAAAACATAACGTCTTAATTATTAGTCGTGTTTTTCAATTTAATCGCGGAGTAACGTAAAGCGAATGCGATAGCGAATAAATACAGCATTCGCGTACAAGTCTCACGTTCGAGAGCGACAGATAAATATGATAACAAGTACTCCGGTGAAAACTGCGACGAACTTCTGTGTGTTCTCGTCTTTGCGCGCCATATCGGAAGAGAAAAAGTTGAGAAGTCTTTCCCTGTCTACGTGCCACAACGAGAGTAGCGTCGTCGGGGGATAAGGAAAGAGGAACGCAGATGCCAGTGAATGCACGGATAGCCGGGGGTAAGTATAACCCCCTTAAATAATATAAAATTCAGAGGAAGTTGATAAGCCGGGGTGCGCGTTCGAACTTTTCACTCGGTGCTCACGCCTTCCATTTCTTATTATAATGAATGCATATCGGCTTAGAGAGCTGAGGCTAAGAGGAACGGCCGTTGAGAACCCATTTTTGGTGCTCGCGAGCTTGACTTTGCAGTTGAAGGAAAACGGAAAAATCCGCATATTCTTTGCGACAGATCGTGAAGCCCATGCTCTCTGATGTTCATTTCTACCACACAATGTAGATTAACTTTAATCTTGATTTAACTTATTCTTTATCCTTTTTTTCTTATTCTTAGAACTAGAAAAAGATAAAAAGTGAGTTAAACTAAGACTAAAATTAATCTATATTGTAGCATAAGAAATATGTTCATTTGTACCAATGTATAGATTAACTTTAATTTTAGTTTAATCTTTAAGTAGTTAATGGAGTGCTCAGAACCCTAAACAAATTTGATTTTTATAATTTTATTTTTTAATATGTAGTATATATGATTAAATTTACACTATTTATATTTTTATGAGACAAAGTAATATAAAAATAATTAATTCTAAGATTTCTAATCGGTTCTTTTTATTTTCTTTTTCCAGAACCCGGTTTTTAAGATAATTATGTGTAGAGTGCTGTGGCCTACCTACTTAAAGGTTAATTTGCTTTTTATCTTCTTTTAGTTCTAAGAATTAGAGAAAGATAAAAAAGTAAATTAACTTGAAATTAAAGTTAATCTATATTGAAATGGGAATTAGAAAAAGATAACGAGTAAATTAAATCGAGATTACAGTTAATCTACATTGGTCAAAATGAATATGAGCGAACGCCAAGCGCACTATCGTGAAATCTGGTCGAACGCTCGATATTTATATGTGATAATTGCATGTGTCGCGTGTAGCAGAACGTCACGCTGCATTTTCATGACGAATTGACTGAATATGTTCTGCAGGTTTATTTTTAAACCACAATATTATCGTAATATAAAGGACCTTGTGCTAATTGTATGAAAAATTTGGTCTCAGTGAAATGATTTTTTTTTTTGACATTTATATATTATAGTTTCTAAGGTAGTGAACGAAAGATATTATAAATATATTAATAATAAGATAATTTTTGAGCTGTTTTGTATTAAAAATATAAAATAGAGCACTTTTGAGATTCATAAGCCAAAAACTGTTCATTATTGAGTATCTTTGTATCTATTACATTTTTTGTTTACCACATGATAAATTACACATATATGAAAACGAATTTATTTGATCAATATATTTCCATATAATTAATGCGAGATCTCTTCACTCGTTTTAATATAAAAATTTAAGGATATTTATGTACAACAGCATTTCGAATTAGTAATTATTACACTACGATTTTTGGCTTAAAAATTGCAGTATGATAACTACTAATTCGGAAAATTTTCAGTATTCTTAAATTTTTCCATTAAAACGAGCGCGAAATTTCTCCCGCCAAGAAATTTCTTTTATTGTCGATTGATTGGATCTCGATGGGAAATTTTACCGATCAAATTCGGCGCTCCGGTTTCACATAAATTTCATCACGTTCGGTGACCGACTCTCTCTCTCTCTCTCTCTCTCTCTCTCTCTCTCTCTTTTTTTGTCTCTTTCTGCTGGTAAAAGTTACAGGAGAGGGTTGGTCTTCAACAAGTTTAATTCGAAATGTCAGTGCCAGATTGCGTTCGTCGAACCACATGTTGCCAACTGACTTCCCGCAAAGCCGCGCACACCCGCGCGTAACATACCGTCGAATATTCCCGCTACTATTATTACTATCCACGGCTATACAGCACTGTTCGCAAAGGGAGAATTGTTCGTTTCCATCCATGGCACAATCTCGGTATTTAGATATTCAAACAAAAATGTCGCGGATGTCATGTTGCGTCGCAATATTGATGGATTCGGTACTGAGAGAGGAAAAAATGCGTGTAAAAAAATTTGCAGGCGATATTCTTAGTTTTTAGCTGAGATCACGAAGTTTTTAGAATATATAGTAAAGTGATATACAGAAATATTATTTTCTATAGCTGCGATATGTACTTCACTTCATGTTGTTCTCCTAAGAAAGAAATGTTTTCAAATTAATATACGCATTCATTTTTTTGTAGGTTTACCTTTGAAATTTACAGCAAAGAACACTTTGAAAGAAACAATAATAAATGATATTAGACCGCACATGAATACACTACACAACTAACAATAAGGAACTCAATTCAAAAGCAAATTGTACAATAAGTTCTTTCAAAGTAACGAGAAAGCCTTATCGATTTGAGCTGGATCTTCATGCTTAAATAATACTTCCATATGTTCTGTACAGAACTGGATATATAAATTCACACCGAAATGTCATTTAAGCATTAAGATCCAGTTCAGACTCAGACCGATAAGACCTTCTCACTTTGAAAGAACTTATTGCACAATTTGCTTTTGAATTGAATCTTTGTAGACTTGATTCGATATGGGTTTCAAAATTTGTATAAAGATGGATGCCTTTAAGCTGAAGAAATGCTCATTGAGAAAATGCGCGATTAAGTTACGTAAATTCGTTTAGCAGAATTAGCGGAAGTAGAGAATTATACCGTAAAGTTTCAAGCGTGGGCGTAAAGCCTAACCGCATCGCTTTATTAACAGGGAGGAAGAAAATAAAAGCCGAGGAGACAAATGGCCTTTGGTACCATTAAATCATCCCAAAAAACTTAGTAATTTAATAAGCAATTTCATGTAAATTTTGAGGTCGTTACGGTAACGGCTTGCTCTGTGTTGGCCAAGATTTTCGGGCATTTTAAGATCCGCATAATATTGATGTCGCGATACGTACAATTTTAATTCATATGAAATACGAGATGTTTGTTTTATGGCAATGCTGTCACATATTATTTTCCAAATGATTAATCATGGAAGAAAATTCTGATGTTTAAATGATTTTGGATGAAGAAACTGTTTCTTTTTTTTTTATCTACCCTCTTACAATTAAGATAATAGGAAATAGATATTACAAAACA
>NW_017305800.1:840548-844024 GCF_001594115.1 Trachymyrmex septentrionalis | reverse complement strand
ATAGTTATATATATATATATATATATATATATATATATAATCGTTATACACATCTTATGATACTATATCTGTTCCTTATAGTTATTCTTTCTTATGCTTTGACCGATGGCATTCTTCAAGATCATGATGAAAGTGGGGAAACTTCGGACGTCCTCGATGAAGTTAGATGAAGCCACGTTGATTCCACGTTTTATCCCGAGAAATCGTCAATCGATCATCCGTCACTCTTCTCTAAAGACGCGTCTTTAGTGTACACACATGCACGTGCACGTCAGCAAATCTGTGTGTATTCATACGTGCGTTGCAATCTACACGTGTGTTGCGTGAATTGCCGTTGATACGTTTCGTTACACGATCAGAATATCTTAAAGCACTTTGGCCAAAAGAAGCTGATATTATCATATTCGATATATTTTGAAATAGATATTAAAATAAATACATGGAAAGAACGGTTTTATTGAAATATTTAAAAATTTAGCTATATAGATCTGAAGATCATTATATTGGACTATCACAAACTAATCTCTCTAGGGACATTCAAGCATAATAATAATGTAAGAAATTTCGACATTATAGCAACTCGTTGGAACATCTAATATAATTATTTAGATAGTCCAACAAAATAATTTTAATCTTCAGCAAAATTGTTTTCTTCGTGCAAATATTGCAACATTCTCATTTTTTAATTCAAGTTTGTTCGTAATTTCAAGTAAAAATAGATATATCTTGATTGCATCTTGCTTTATTTATAAAAAGAATTTACAAAAGAGGAAGAGGAGAATATGTGGTGAAAACACTTTTATATTCTTCAAACACATCTGAGCTATAGTAAAAGGATTGAATAGGGTCATGTTTGAAAGACATTTAGCGGTGGACGCGTGGCGGAAATAACAGCTCAAGGTGTTAACGCGGTATTTTCGCGGGATTTATCGCGAAATCGGCAGTATCTGCTCAGAGAGGAGGTTCGTAGATATTTATTCGCCTCACGGCGCGTCGGCGACCCGCGATGTTGTCGCGGTGCTTTCAAAAGCTCAGAAAGCGTGATACGCTCGGGACTATTCGGTATTATATACGCATCTCGTGTTTCATATATATATATATATATATATATATATATATATATATATGAGACACGCGTGTGTGTACATACATACATACACGTTTGCACGCGAAAGAGGGAAAGAAAGAGACGTACCTACCGTATACGTATGTATATATGTATACGGGGAGGACATAGCGCGGCTCTTTGCGCAACCCCGAAAGCAATATATCGATGTTTAGCAACCAATAAACGGATCACTCAAAGAGGGCTTTTACCGTAAAGCGCCGGGTGCTTCGTCGACGTTCCCGTTCCTTCCTGCATCGTACAAACACACACAGACACCGAAGTATACATTGCATCCGTGCGTGTGTGTCGTGTATATGTGCTACGTATGTGTCCGCCAATGTACGTTTAACGGTGCCAGACGAAGTACGGCGCTTTTACGGCTCAAAGTAAACGCATTTATAGAGTCGTTCGCCAGCAGCGGTGCGTGGCGTTGGTGTAACATCGCTACTGACCATTTAACGTCGCTTTTATGATAATGTTATCAATAGCGTAGTCTTGTTTTCCTTCGTGCGACTCGTTTCTTTCTCTCTCTTTCTCTCTCAGCTGACCGCGCTTATTTACAGCCCGCGTTTATCGCTCACCTGTATCGCCGAGAGTGCCGTCTTGAGAGATCTTTAGCGTTAATTGGACACAAAAGCCGCAGATCGCACCGTAACGGTGCGATCGCCATGTAGAAAAACACACCCGATGCGAAAGTTACTTAGCCGACTAATACCCCAAAGCGAATACATTAGAGCGTTATACGATATTAGAGATACGTTAATGTACGCAAAAATCGGTGTATGTATTTTTAACGAGCACGACGCCGCGTTATTTTTTTCGATTGCGTTTTACAACGGATGTATTGTTGCGTTTTATAGCGAATGTTATATATAGAAAAAATTCGGTTAAAAATATTTCTTTTAAACTTTAAATACGAAGCGCCTTAGGAAGTTCCGAGTGTTAAGATGTTGAACTAACATTCATTTAAATTGAATTAATTTTTTTGTTTCGACGTGTATGTCTTCTTCAGTGTGCCGCTTAATCGTTGCAAGAAATCATCATATCGCGCACGCGCGTAGATACTTTTGCTATATTTACTTTTTCGCATTTATCCATAGCTGCCGATAAAAAGCTGGTTAAAGAAACCGAAGAAAATGTTCGGGGAACTCTAGAAGACAAGAGGGAGTATCTTTAAAGATGATCTCATATATTGTTGTTGGCACCGCGATGTCACTCGCAGTGCCTTCATAATTCTTTCCGCAAGTGGAGAAACAGTTGTGGCAACTGGCGGAAAGTGTCTTGAAGTGGAAGCTGCGATTTTGTCACCTCTTATATTTCCACTCGCTTATCAATTTCTTAAACGATTTTAATTTTGATATTTTCTTGTCTACTGTAAAAAATTGCATGTCAGATATTAAACGTTTTTATAGAAATTTTTTTTGAAAGTCTACGATAATTAGATAAATCGAAATAATTTTTCATTATTATCTTATAATATAGCGTCTTTTAAATCTGTAATATTAATCATAAGTAGTGTCAACTTTTCAACGTCAAATTTCTCAATGTATTTAAAATTTAAATAATATCTATGATAAAATAAGTTAATTCAAAGGAAATATCAATGTTTTTTTAATAGTTAATATATGTCTCACATATCGGCAATGAGAACAAAGTACGTGAAAAATATAAATTCATTAAAGATGAATCGACTCTTCATTGATTCTCAGGAAAGTAGAGTACAAGTAATTATGTTTATGTGTACTAAGAAATTTATAAAAACTTATAAATTCTATTCGCGTTATCCTGAAATGTGTTTGGAAGCTATACAGGCCGCGTTTTCTTTCTTTTGTAACATCTTACCACCATCATCAACCATTCGAGCTTCCTCGGAATTCCAGAAAGCGGAGAAAAAGCTGAATCATTGTGGCGCGAATCGGAGATGCTTCCTGGAGAGAGATGCTCGTAAGAAAGGGGAAGGACGGACCGGATGGAGAGCGACGAGCGAGGTCGTCGTGGGGTTGGCCGAGGGTGGAATATACGAAATAGCTGGACATTCGACCGTCGGTGGCCGATGGTGAACTCTGGCGACCGGTGGGCAGCGGCCTTGATGTATGTGTGCATGGGGTTGGAAAAGTCGGAGTTTCGTGTACATCGAGGAGATGCTCGCGCGCGCGTGTACGTCGCGCACAGGACACGCCGGATTTCGGGGGGCAGAATCCTTGAAAAGCCGAGACCAGAACGCCATTGGCCGCCGACAGAGCCCCGCGTCCCCCTGCTCGGCCAATCCCGCCGCGAGCTGATAACGGCGGCGGTTCTTCTCTCCGCCTTCCGCCTCCTCAAGACGCTACGATTTCGCTCACTATATCAAGGAGAGGTGTACGTACGT
>NW_017305800.1:838117-840448 GCF_001594115.1 Trachymyrmex septentrionalis | reverse complement strand
TATATATATATATGTGTGTGCCCATCAGCGACTATATCGTGTCCGTTCCGCCACCGCTCTTCTCTGTGAAGATCGACCATCTTCTTTTTCTCTCGGCTGAGAAAATTTTCTCACTTCTTCCCTCTCGATAGATGCTGGAGATCGTTCGTTCAGCCGTTTCTCGATGTTCACTTTTGATATTGGTAGCCGATAGCTTGACGGAATTGCTCACGTCGCGCGTGGTAACTCGGAAATTTCACCGGACGGAGTTTATTCGGGGTGAGATCTTAGACTTCTCAGAAGGATAATATTTGAAGAATATTACGGCTCTTTGACACGTTCTGGTTGTGACTTTAGCTACTAACATAACGATAACGTTTTTGGACCGATATATTTTTTGTAAAAAATATTCCATAGAATGAATAAGCTTGTAAAATCACAAGATTATAAAAAAAATTATCGCTGAACATGAAAATCTTTTCTGATCACATTAGATTCTCGTATTAAATTCACTCTTCGAAAAATTCTTAATTAGAGATGGAAAATGTTATATAAAATCAAAAATCTGACATACTTTTATTTTATTTTAAGATATGTGTTTATTTTTCTAAATTTCAAAAAGAAACTTAAAAGAGTAGAAGAAGTTAAGAATTTGATAAGGAAAAGATTTGGGGAATGAATTGTAAATTATCTGATTCCATTTCTGAATTGACAATTGATAATAAAGAATACTTAAAATAAAATAAAATCCAAACAAACGAAGGAAGGCTTTATAACAAAACATTAAATAATCAAAAGCGTACAAGCATAAAGTAAAATACTTTTTTATTGAATATATCGAATAATTGTTCTGAAATTATTTAGATTTTCATAATCAATGGCCAAAGTTCTTTTGAAAGTAAGAGTAATATGAAAAGAAGTTTTACTTGATTTTTGTCTTGCCAAAGTTGTGTGCGAGGCGACGCAGGTGTCGATCTTAATTTTTTCCATGCTTAAGTAAAAGAGAAGCGCTACAGCGAGGAGAAAGATGGTTTTACGATTTTTTTTGTCACACATAGTGTAAACATAATAATATTTTATTTTATCTTTATTAACTACTTTTCTGTTTATAAATATTTAACTCATTTACATATTCAGAAAAAAATGATTAAATTTTAATAAACATTTATTTAAATGGTATCAACTAAATATTCACTTACAGAGTAAATAAATATTAATTAAATACAAAAATAATTGTTAAATCAAATTAATGATTCTTATACCAAATAAACCTATTTTAATTTAATAAATATTTAACTGGTATTTAAGCAAATGATTTATTAAAATTTAAAAAATTCTTTTTTTAGTGCAATCATGATTTTTCGTGAATTATTCGTTTCACTTTGTATTCGAATATTTTTATGTCTCGTAAAACTGTAATCAGTGTTGTTTTGCATTTTCCAGCTCGAATCGCGTATATTTAAAGTAGAGAATCAGCGATTGGCTTCGTGTACAAATCTTGTTCCTCGGAATGGACGACCATGGCTCTTGGATCGTGTAAGGCACATCGCAAGTGGTTTAATGGGGTTGCGTATGGCTGACAAGATAGAGGGTGACGATAAGAGTCCCTCCTTCGGCAGCTTCCGTGGAAGGGAGGGGGGGGGTGGAGGGAGGGTGCGTGACCGTACGGAATGCCGCGTGACGCGTGTAATAACCGTAGCCGCCGCGGCCTCTCCGCGCGGCACGCAGCCTGCACACGGGGACTAAGTGTATACTTACTCGTATATACTTACGTGCAGAGTGCGGTGCCCCAGGTTGCACGGCAGGTGCCGCCGAGGATTCTAAAACGATCACGTCGGCGAAGGGAAACGAGAGCCGATCAGGCCCGTAGCTATCGCGAAATGAATAGTGACGATGAAGAATATAAGCGAAGCGATTAAAAGAACTTTAAAAGAAATCGTTTTTAAAAAGATATTCTAAAGAATGGAGTCATTAAATTAGGATCTTATTCGCAATATTAAATTTGCGAACCCATATAAATAATCTTTTGGCTGGTATTATTGTAACGTATTGTTGTGCAACATATTTATTTTAAAGAGCTTTGCGGCTAGAAACTTTTCTTTTAGCGTTATATAAAAATTGTATTAGATTTTGATTTTAAATCATTGGCACTGTTGTTATAATAGTAATAATACTTTAAAATATAAAAATCTAAAATGATTATTCTTGATGTTAACAAGGCTGAAATAGACCTCCCATAAGAATCTAAAAATTCCAAGTACACCACTGTAAACGAGGAAGAAAGGGGAAGTTCTTTGATGTCGGCCACTGTTACCGAATAGCACTAATATTATCTTTCTATCTTTTTGTTCC
>NW_017305800.1:832957-838017 GCF_001594115.1 Trachymyrmex septentrionalis | reverse complement strand
AGGAAGTTCTTTGATGTCGGCCACTGTTACCGACTAGCACTAATATTATCTTTTTATCTTTTTGTTCCTGATTTTTGTTCTTGATTAATGTTCTGAAGCTGACATGTTTTGGCAGACATTTTTTATCAATGTGCAGAAATGCTCGTTCCAATTAATTTGATCGCAGATTAGTGAGTTCGCGTCGCGGTTATCGAAGGATCTTGGGGGTTTTTGTTGAAAGATAAGAGCTCCCAGTGAGTTGGAATATTTATTTATTATACGAGCGAAACGCGAGATACTTTGTTAAACTCGATCGTGGAACAGAAGTTGCGCAAGAATAAATTCGTTCTCGAAGTTAAGAATATCCTCTTGCAGTTTTGCCTGCTGATTATCGCTTTTTCGGCTTTTCTCCATTTCTCGGTCGCTATCTTCTGTAACAGAAATTTAAGCGATTATGTTTAATAGTTATATACGGAGCATCGTATGGAAGTTTTGAAAAAGTTACTAATATTTTATCTGGCATTTTATTGTAGATGTAATCGAATAGCGAACTGATGTTCTATCAATGTAACTTTAATTTTGGTTTAACTTTCTCTCCTTAGTTCTAAACATTAGGAAGAGATGAAGAATAAATTAAATCGAAATTAAAGTTAATTTATATTGACAGAAGTGTTCATTAGGTGATAAAGAAAGATGTAAGTAAATATAAGAAAGTGCAGGATATAAATAGAAAGATCAGATATAATTGCATTCTCTTATTGAGTCTCATTTTCCACTTTTGTAGAAAGTAGATTCAAGGTGTCGTAATTTCAAGGCGGAAGCGGAATGCGTTACGGTAGAACGGCGATAATAACAATGATAACGTATTGTTGTCGCGCTCGACCCCGCGTAAATCGGCGCGGATATTTTACGGCAGCGCGAGCAGATTACAGGCTCAATTAGCATGAGGACTACATAATTAATAACTTGATTAATGCGTCGAAGCGGAACGTCTGTCCATTCGTGCTCGTCAGATCCGGCCTGCTGCGGCTCGCCAACTCGTGGATATCTCGCGTTTACGTCGGCAGTCGATTGCGTCGTAATCGATTATACTGCGTCGTATAATGTCGCTACCGATCGCTTATGCTTACCGCTCATCGCGTCGGCACGGCTCGCTTACGTTTATGTATGTTTAGGCCCGTTGCCGCGGGGCAAAACTCATTAGCGAGCCATTTCATATTCCGGAAGGGAAGTTGGACCGGCTGACGATCGGTTCGTGCACCGGTTAGCCATTAATTCCGGTCAATTGTCAGATACACCGTCAGATACATTGTCAATTATCACATTGAAAATCTGGCAATATTGAATGTCACGGCAGTCGGTCGTAGATGTCTATCAGCTGTGCATTATGCGTTTCGAATTCCCGATACGACGGCCACGAGGATCGTTGACAAACGTGTATGAATGTCATAAAATTTCAGAGATTTAACTCTCTCTCTCTCTCTCTCTCTCTCTCTCTCTTTTTCGTGATTGAATTTAATTTTTGTTAATTCTCCGCCGGCAACCTGGGGTCTTTAAAGTTATTGATATTTTGGTTGTGAATTCTGGTAAAATTTAATTTGTAAGAAATAGGGAAAATATAATCTGATTTATATAATGTAAAAACTTTTTATTAAAGTTTTGTCAACTGTATCAGAATTTTTTTACATATATAATCCGGAATAATAAAAAAATTGTTCTGTTTCTCGAAGATTCTTATTGCTGATGGAAGAGAGTTGAAATTTTAATGTCGCTAGGAGGGGGTTAAGTTTAATAAATAAGGAAGTTTAAACAAATGAAGTTGAAGTTAGTAAATAATAGATATAAAATTTCTAGAAAAGAGATTCTTTAGGTCTGTTCGCGTTGCCTTCATTTTTTGCACTCAATATTTTTCCTTTTTTTTCTCTCCATCGCCCGACTATGCATATATCTATCTGATTTTAAGTATATAATTTTTGGGAATTTCAAGCAACGCGAACAAACCTATTGTATCTTCTAAAAAAAAAATTCATAATTTGACCGAGAAGAACAGATTGAAAAACGTAATTGAGAATAATCTTATTTAAATATTAATTATCTCTCTCTGGGATCTCGTCAGCATGAGAACTGGCGTGGTTTCGTTTTCGTGAGACCGTAGCTCGAATCGAATATCGCCATAGTGCCTTGGGTACTTCCCCAAACAACGTTCTTTCCTAAATGTACCCGCAGCACAGACGCAGCAAATTAGAAAAACGAGCTACTTCCGTATACAGGTACTCCGTGGTGTATATCGTACATTTATCAACGGCGAAGACGGGGAGGCTGATCTCGAAAGACAAGCGCGATTGAGTTACGTTGATTTTATTCCGCATTATTCTACCCAGGAATCGCTCCTTGGCCGAATCAGTTTTATTTTCCGGGTTGCCGATATATACGCGCGTCGAACGGCAGCTCTCTGGCTGGCTCGCTGGCTGGCACGCCGGGATTAACGTCATTGCGGTTTTTAAGCAGGCAATTTCCTAATTCGGTGCCCGGGGATCCCTGATTTATCGCGCTTTTGCCAGTTATTCCGTACTGCCGGTGATTTACGACGGAGTTCCGTCTCCGCCCCGCTACTTCTTCTTCCTTTTCCTCTTCTGCTTCTTCTGCCGCGACCGTCCGCCGACGACGATGACGACGACGACGACGACGACGACGACGACGACGTGTCCTCTTCTTCTCGTTTCTCGTTCTTGTACGGGATCAGCCTTAGAGGGTGCATCTCGACGAAGTTGTATCACGTCGAGTTCGCGAAAAGTCCTCGTTTTTTTTCCCCCCTCAGAGATGATGCAGATCGCGGAACTTTGGTTTGAAGTGAACAAAGTTGGGATCGCGATTGCGAGGAAATCCTCCTCTCCTTGTATGGAGGATTCGCGTTCTGACAATTGTAATAATACAATTTGTGATTGTTTGAGATATTTTACAATTCTGTTCAAGTTTCCTTAAACTTATTTCGTAGCATACGAAATACCTACGTAAGTAAATTAATAATTTTTTTATACTCTACACACACGATAAGGTACTTTAATCTTTTAGCTAACAGAGAAAGATTTATTTACGTGAAATTAGACAAAATTTATGTGAGATTAGGTAGGCCTTTTTTAATTGCGAATAAAATAATTGACTATTGTAACATTAAGAACTGTTGCGATCTCGTTTCTCTTCTTCATTAAAACAAGCATCTACATAAAAAACGCGACTCCTTTTTTTTCCGCGCGGTAAATGCCACGCATCGCGTTTACCTGCATTTCGTGCCAGGACAAACAACATTACCGTTACTTGGAAGTTAATTAGATAATTAATTGGAAGTTGTTACGGAGGAGGCGCCACGTCCGCACGCAGCCGTGCGAAATTTCTGATAAATCATAGGAAGACGTGCGTTTCGGAAGAATGCAGTCTATGCGATTAGACGGCTCGAACAACGCGACGGTGAGATGCAATCCACCGCGGCGTTGTATGTACAATAATCAGTTAGCGCGTGGTTTCTGCCGCTCCTCCTCGATCGCCTCCATATCGCCTCGGTCCTTTCCCGCGCATTTATTTTTAATCAAGGGCTCAGAAGGTTACGAAGGAACCTTTACCATGATATAGGCTCTTCGAGGTTTTTGCCCCCTTCCTCGCCGGTGAATATGGCGAGTGGGTTCAACGTACGGCGTGCGTTTATCGAATGCGTGGATTTTCCAGTGCGTGTCTATGCGCGCGCCCGCACGTGGAATTCTGAGGCGAATCCTATGGGAAGTCTCTTCCTTCCGAGGGGAATTATAAACGACGGATCTTCTGTAAATGCGCGCCGCTCGATAATTAGTTCTAATCAACGTTTAATCGCCGACCGCCGCGCCGTAGCGAAGCGCGGCGCAATCAATGCGTTCCCATCAAACGCGCCACAGTTTTAATATCGCATGCGTGATACGTGTAACGTGCGTAAAAAAAAGCGTACGGATTTTTCGCCGTCTATTTTCACGGAGAAAAATTATGCGATTGCGACGCGAGTTGTGGATCTTCAATTTTTCCAGATGTGATGTAATCGACATTTATATTTCGTGGGCATTTTTAAGAAAAATAAAGCATGCTCCGATTAAATGGGGTAAAATAATAATATGTCCTACACGCGAGTTGGGATTCGGAGTTGGATTCGATCGCGATTTTTGTGACTTCGTTCGGCTGTACTTTCCGGGAAAACATGGAACTCTGATGTAAACTGCGCTTCGCACGCCTCAGATATTTCGCGTCGTTCTCGTCGTCGGCGAAAGTATATTTTTTCACGACTCGATGAAATGAACGGGTCCGGCCCGTTCATCGTTCCTTTGTTATCGTTGAGAGAACGTCGAAACTGTTGTTTCTCTGCGCGCAAAAACAGGGAGAGATGCGGGAGATGGAGGCGATTCACGGTGGACTGATCATCGCGCGAAAACAAGAGCAGCTTGTTTTCGCGGCAGGCAAACTTGATCGGTTTGCGTGCCGCGGAATACCGCATGCGAGTTTGCGTTAAAAAAAGAAAATACATCCGAAAAAAAAATATTCGGTTGCTGTTTCGTCCCCCCTGCGAATGCATCGGGAAAGAAAAAGGTCTTTCGAAAGATTCGTAAACGGAATTGAGGTTCTGTAGATATTTTGAAAATCTATAACGTCGCAAGAAAAAAAAAATGTAATCACTGACAAAAGCGATTACTCGAACTCTTTTAAAAATTTATGAGCTTAAACATTTTTTTTTTTTTTTCTTTCATATACTGCCGTTATATATATTTTTTTTCACTCTATTCCAAATTTTATTGTATTTTATTAACGTGTCTTTATTAACAAAAATTACGTTCATTAAATATGATGGAATACAGAAAAATTATTTTAGTGTTTTCTGAGGAAAATTATAGTTGCATGTATTTATACAAATCAGACAAGCTCGCGCTCATTAGGATACTCTCGGGAGGCCACCCTCTTTCGGATTCTCCTGCGTTGACGTTACTAAATGTATTTGTGCGTCGCGGAGGAGGGTGAGCGAGGGTGGAGCAAAACGCAAGAGTAGAAGGGCTTCGTGGAAGGATAGAGGG
>NW_017305800.1:817090-832857 GCF_001594115.1 Trachymyrmex septentrionalis | reverse complement strand
AGAGAGAGAGAGAGAGAGAGAGAGAGAGAGAGAGAGAGAGAGAGAGAGAGCCCTCGAAACGATCGTTTCGAGGTTAACGAGGAGGGCCGTGATTCGGAGGGGTGGACGACCAGAGGGAGGATGTAGCTACGGGGTACTGTAGTCATGGTGGATAATGGCGGAGACGACCAAGTCAACGATAATGGCAGCCCCAGGGACATCGCTCGGATTTGAAGGATAGGTCTTCGCGAGGAAACACTCGTTAGCGACCTCCTATAACTGTCCCGGATCGTCGCATTTATGAATTCTGTCAGGAAGTCTAACCGTCATCCCATATCGTCTTTACCGACCCTTCCGGCTCCTTGGCAACTAATTAGAGCTATCCTCGCGTTAATTTACTGCTCATTTGCCGTTGAGTAACTTTATTTATGAGTTTGATTGGTCATGCGTGAGCAAAATAAGAGAATTATAGTCAAAGGCCGAATTATTTAAGATATGAGGGATAAAGATATATTAAAATAATAAAAAGAAGAATTCGAATTAACGCTAATCCCCTTTTGTTAGGAGAGTTTAGAAAAGCAGTTTTATATATACAAATTTTTTATACAAATGCAGGTTGAAAATGGTTTAAATATCGAAGCATGTTGGTCCATCAAATTGCAAATAAATTGCATATTTCGCGAATCAGTGCACTCTTCTGCCTGCAGTCATAGCGTACAAATTGTAATTACACAACTTTCAAACAGCGTGTTAAATCAGTTGGAGAGACAAATATTAATTAACAATATAATTTACAATTCGAGCATTTTATTATTTGTTAATTTTTGTTTATACCATATGATTTTTTGCAACGACAAAAAGGCTCAATAATGCACTTCAATGTAGAGTGGTTTAATGTATACCTTGTTAATACACATAATCAATGTAAAGTGCTTTACGTGGTATATATAGAACAATCATAAATGCCACATGTAACGTTATAATAATGAATATTGCGTTTCTGAAAGATTAATTCTCACAATTATACCAGGATATCTGTTAAAGAATCTCTTCACTTAGCTCAAGCATAATGTATTCCCATCACGTGCGGCTTCCAATTAATTGCACTCGTAACTGATATTTCCGTTTGTAGCACGCAGTGGCGCAATGAACTATTTTTGAGAAACGTCATCAACGCGTAAATGTCGCGATGGCAAAGGGTTGGCTATATTACGACGAGATAACTATTTCTCTGCTTTCCTGTTCTCCGTTCATTGCGACGTATTGCAACACGGCCGCGTTTCTACCTACCATACCCGATCAGCGTTATCACCGTCGCCATTAGTTACTCCACGCATTGTAACAATTTTATAGCGGACCCCTCGCGAGTTTGCAAAGTCCGGCGGCTGCGGCGGCCTTGCGTGTCGGAAGACGATAGTCGTCACAGTGACTGTTATATCAAACGGGGTCGAGATTGCGATAACGACTGGAACATACGTCGGATACACGGTTTACGTATGTATAGTACGTATGTACTGCCATAGTACTTAGCGTGAATGTACTTTTCCATTACGCAGGAAAGGGCTCGGAGAAACATTACCGTCACTTTACGTATTCGTTTTTCTTTCAAGATCGTGTTGGTCTTATTGCGCGTATGTGCTGGAATCTGTGTCAATATAATCAAAATCCATAGATAGTATATAGATTTTGATTGTTTCGTTATATACGATCTTGTAGAATTTTCATCATATCTGTACGTCGGAAAACAGACGACAAAAAATTGACATTATTATTGTATTTTATCATTATGCGCTCTGAATTCTTTTATGTTGGTATATTTAATTTTTAATACAGTCTCATTATTACATATATACCTTGAATGAAATATATTTCTATATAGAAAATACTCTTTGCAGTGGAATCTCACTTTAAAGAGTAAAAATTGAGACCGTCTTGAAAAAGAGTAAACTCAATTTTCAATATTTAAGAGTGAGATTTCATTTTTTCAGAATGAGATTTACTTTTAAAGTTTTCGAGAGTACATTTATGTACTGTGTGTGTGCGCGTAGTTGTATAATTTATGGATTAATCTATACAGTGAGGGAGGGTGAAAAGTTTATTTGCTTTATAATTTCTCAAAAGATTTTTATTTTATTTTTACGATAAAATAAGTAATTAAAGAGAGCGAGAGATTAAAGAAAAGTTCTCTAAAAAGAAATAAATTTTATTTTATTTTTACGGTAAAATAAATAATTAAAGAGAGCGAGATTAAAGAAAAGTTCTAAGAAGAAATCAATTTTATTCATAGTTTCTCAACATTTTGAGAACGAGGAGGAGAACATATCAATTCTCATAATGTCGAAAGAAAACGGGTTATTATTGCGTATATCTTCGAAAGATGTATTGCAGATATCAGTTTGATTTGTTCGCAAGGCGCGATACGTCAACCAACGTAGACTTTCCATCGTTATCAATACGCAAAACAACTTTGATCGTTTGCATCGTGCATATTGTGTGTACGCAAGTCCTACGCTAAGCCTAAGAGGCTCTAAACTTTCCACATACGTATGATACTGACGACGTCGACACGAAAGCGTCGAGGAAGTTCTGATTTCGTATATATGCCTGTGCGTGGCTCAAGCCAATCTCAGTCCAACGCTAGCCACTTGGCGTTTCCTACCTCATGCACACCCGTCTAGAGGTTGGCCTTTTATTTGCTTGCTAGGAATGGATTCGATCCGAGCGTTTAACCCAGATTTGATCAATGATTTGTATTGCATATCCATATTCCTTTTTAAAGTTAATAATTAAAATGAAAAAGTCGACACGTTTACTTATCATTGAAATTATATAATTAATTAGAATTGAATGACACGCACGAATAATTAGAATTAAAGAGATATATGTAGAGCGAAAAGTATGTATATACTTTTCTGTTCTTTCATTTAGTTGCATATGTGAGAAGATTTAGTGACTACTTTATTCAACAAGCAGGATTATTCTTATTTGTAGTTTTGTGTATCAGTAAATTATTAAATTGCTAGTGAATTGATAAATTTCAGAGATTTCAGTTTACTTTTTCCAAGTTTGAAAATCGCTCGCGAAAAGGTCCGTGCCATCCCTAGCCTATTCGAACCTCGGTAGCAGCGTCCACCCCCTCGGTGAGACCACCGCCCTAAATGATTAATTACCGATCTCCATCGCGCGGGAGGGATCCCACGTATATACGTACAAAGGAGGGTTGTCGGGCGGCCTTAAAGTAAGCTCATTTCTAAAACGGATATTCCGTGTTCCGCGTGCCACGGAACGGTATTCGGTTGCCTCGACGCTGCTGCCACTTTGCCGCTTGCCTCTATCGCGCAAGAGGGTTGCGTAAGTGTAGCTATGAAGGATGACGGGGCCGTAAGGGGTTGCCTGCAGGTTCGTAGCTGGGCTGGCTTGGTTCAGCTCGCGTGGCTGTGGCGCAGCACCGTTTCGCAGAGAGATCGTAAGATACCGTCGCTGTTCGGCGTAAATGAAATGTGGTATGTGCCAGAAAAAAGTTTGTACTTTGTTCTCCCGCTGATTGATGGGCCGCAAAGTTTCCGTGCGCGTCTGAGAAATGTTGAAGAGGGAAAGGGAGGGGCACATCGTTCTCTTCCTTGCAGAGCGAGGGAGTGCTAAAACAGAATCTTTTTTTTTTTTTCATAAAATAATCTATTTCATATTTTTTAAATATATATTATAAGTATAAGTAGAATATAAAAAGAAGTGCAAACTGGGTGGAACTTGTAGGTTTTACTTGTAGATTTGAATCAGGAAAGAAAGAAAAATTGCTAATCGAACGAAGTATATTACTTACAGCGAGGAAAAACTAAAAGATCCAAAGTATAATTATGTAAACCGACTTTATATTTAATTTTCTTTAAGCAATGAATAATGAAGCTGAGGAGCTTTCTCTTAAGATAGATTTAAGTGTGCTTTATATAAAAGTACTCAATTAGACGTCGGAATCACGGCGATTAAAGAAAATTTTTCGAGGCCGGCAACGACGAGAAATATGTTAATCGACAATAATAAAACGTGATGGCATCCCTTTCAGATAATGGCGCGATACAATATGCGTCATCACGACTACGCGAAATAATCCCGATAAAACGAGCTGTAAAATCTCCTAACCGAGACAAATCCAGACAGATTACGGAAATCGCGAATAACTTCATCGAGGTGGTCCATCCGATAATCAGATCCATCCGCGGCGGTGGCAGCGCGAGAGGAGGTGCGAGAAAAAGGAACAAGAGGGAAAGAGAGGGAGAGAGAGAGAGAGAGAGAGAGAGAGAGAGAGAGAGATCATGTCCGCGCTCGGAATCCTCTCGAGAGAGGGTGACAATTCTCTTTTCTCGATACTTCGCCACTCGTTCTCTCTCTTCCGACGTCCGTCCGGCTGCGTCTCTGTGTGCACGTTTTCGTGCGATACGCCGTGTTATCGTTTGCATTGCAAATGTGCAACCCACTCCGCCCACAGTCAGACACACCGGAGGACGACGTCGGAGCGTGCACGTTTTACGGGGAAATCGGCCGCGTGTGCGAGCTCTCGATGCTATATCTGAGGCCTGCGTGTCGGATGAATCACGGCACGAGACAACTCTAACGATGTGATCCGCGTAGGATGGATATAGATTTGCACCGGGCGTTACTTTTTGGACTGTCTTAGCTCGCTTCGATATTAATGAGATGTATGATTGAAAATTAATTCCACTGGAGCAGCGCAGTCACGAAGATCATGTTGAAATTTTACTCGTAACTTCAGCATTTTACAATTCTTAAGAATATACATTCTGTCTCGAGTAGTATTTAAATTTTTCTTCTGTCCTTTCTCTCGTGTAGACCTTCGCCCCTCGATCTTTCTTATTTAATGTATTTCTTATTTAAAAAATTACTTTAGTAACTCATTATATATATACCGCAACTTGTTATTAGTTATTACTAATGTCTACATCACACAGTGTATAATATGTAAAATTTATATAATTTCTATTATAAAATATTATATATGGATTTTGATATAATAATTGTTGCTTGAAAATACGGCAATGTACAATGCACAAAAAGTAGCATAAAACGAGGTGTTTCAATTAAAGATTAAATGCGAGATAAGTTGCATTTTAATGTTGCTAGTATTACACTTTATGCAGACGGATTATGTGGCCTCGGATTTTTCTGTAGCATAGAAAAGCCCGAGTCACCCTGTCGCGCGCTGGTCACGCTAGTCGATCGCAATGGAGAGAACACAATGGGTGAGGTCCGTAAAGAATCGTTGCGATCTATCATATTATACGTCACAGTTTTCTATACGTCGTACGCAGTTCTCCCGTAAAACCGGCCGATAAACTATCTCGAGTATATACGTTTCTATCCATGTTCGGGGGAGAGGCAGAAACGACATGTATCAGTACTTGCTATTATTTTGTAGCATGCAAGATTTTTGTTATATGCAAAATGGATGCATGCCATATTTTTTAATGAACAAAATTTGTGATAAAAGAACGCAATGGAGATAATATATACAATAAATGATTCTAAATGTACGGTTACAATTTTGGAAAAATTTTATTTGCATTTCGATAGTTTTTCATATATTAACAATGGTCTAAATGTTGTATCGTTGATCTCTAGGCCAAATTTTTTTCCATCGAAACGAAAAACGATCGATTTATGAATCACGCATTCCGTTGTCGATGATTGATGAAAGGAAGAACGGGAAGGGAGGAGAGGCAGGAACATTAGGGACCCTAAAGAGAAGCGACGATCGGTCGATCCTTCGTTAGAAATTCTGCACAATCATATTCGAGCAAATAATTCGTTAAGGCTTCCTCGAGACTTGTTCGTTAGGATAATTAAAATAAATTCAAATGACTTTCTTGTCCCCTATCTTTGGTGTCACTGTCTTCTCGTTCTCTCTTTCGCCTACGAGACAATCCGAGCTTCTTAAATCCGTTGATTAGTGCAAAAATCTGCTTACAAATTAAGCGTGGAGGCTTCCGAACTCTCACGGAAGAATGCCATGAAGAAGACCGACTATCGGTAGAAAGAAGAAGACTAAGTGAAAAGGGAAACGGAAGAAAAGCTTCGGCAAGAGGAGGGTGAGCGCTTTAATATCTTAAGTAAACCTGGCTCAGAGTAAAGGAGGAAAAAATAAGTTGCGCCAGACGAGAGTCGCTGGAGGGAGAGACTTCGAGGGGGTTACGCGAAAACACGGTCGACGAATTAAAATACTAGCGAACAGGAAAAAGAGATTGCGCGGGACCAAAGATTGTCTGGAGTTTTGGCTGGCAATCGGAAGTGAAAAGTTATTTTAGAAAGTTAATAAAAAGTAATGTGATGAAATAATTATCAATGTACGTAGAGCATGTGTGAATAATTCAAAGATGCGCCATCTCTCTTTCGAGAAATTATTTTCTACTGAAATATTATCTGAGAAATATTATCTTGCGTGAAAAACATGCGAAAAGAAACGAAGAAAGAAAGAAGTCGAAAAATTTAGTTAAATACGGATTTGAAAATAATTTTACATAGATTATTAAAATAATTACGTAGAGTAGAGGAATCTCTAGCATGATCAGTAATGCTGCAAAAAGTTTTGACATTCCAACAACTGGTTTGAGTTATACATACATAATTATTTTGACGATCTAACAAAATCATTTTTAGATCTGTACGTAATTAAATTTTTAGATACTGCAGCAAAACTGCCCTTTCTGTATATAGTCATTTGTAAGAGAGAGAGAGAGAGAGAGAGAGAGAGAGAGGGAGGAGCTATTTGCATGCGATATACGGTACGTGTTATGATGACACAAAGTGTGAATTTGCAACAAAAGCAGCGACTTTTACGTTCCTTTGTCGCGCCCTTTCAACACCCGTTAAGGTATCGCGTCTGCGAGAAAAAAAAAGGTGCTCAGGGAGCGCTAAGAAGCGACTCTCGTTTCCTTGAACGACGAAAGAGGAAAGAAAGAGCGTGGTTTTCTTAATGAGAAGTACAGAGTAAAGCTTTCTTTGCGTCTCCTTTTGCCAAACCGCCTCTCGTCCGTTCTCTCCTTGCGTTGTCATCGTGCCCAACCCCCCCTCCTCCTCTCTGCGTTGCATTCACGGAGAAGTCGAATCGGATTCGCGGCTTCGAAAGGACAGGACCGTGTAGACTTTTTTCCCGAGCGACGAGCAGCCGCGCTGAAATGCTTCTTGTGTAAGTAAAAATCTAAAGTGACTACCGAGATCTAAGTTTTAATTAGTTTATCTTGGCCGCGTGGCCATTGAATATTTATGAGCCATCGCGGTCGCTCGCTGGCGCGGAGAAACGAAGAGAGAGAGAGAGAGTGACGTGGGAGGGTATGCGAAGGAGATGGTAAAGGGACCCTTTGGCCACGTTGCTACGGGGGGCTCGGAGGGGATCCAGAGGATGTCGCCGCCAAGGGGGCGAAGAATGAGATTTCGGCGAGCGTGGAAAGGAACCGGCTGCGGTTGCTGTCATCCCGCGGGATTACGATTTTCGCTCTCGACTTCGTCAAAGATGCGCCATTCCGGCGCGGACGTAATTACGTTCGGGGCGTCAAAGTCCGTGCGATGCAAATATATAGAAGTGTGATATAAGAGAAATACGAAATCAATGGTTAATGCGAAACATTTTTCATTTATGGAAAAGTTCAGTGTCATATGTAGAATACTTATCAGGATCGAATAAAAAATTAATTGATAAATTTGATAAATTTAACAATTCAAAACGGATAAATCTATGCTTATTCTACTCTCGCGCGTGTAATTCGCATCCACATAGCACTTAACACTTAGAAGAATCGCGAATGACGACGGAGAAAATCGTAGGAAATAAAAAGAGGTAAATAGGGGTGGAATGGCCGAATGGTCAGGGCGGAACTCTACCTCCGTGAAATTCCAGGGAGGTTTTCAGAGGAGGAAGAATCTATAAGCCCATAAATCTGCTAACAGACGGGACGGAGGAAGAGAGAGAATCTTCTTGAGAGAAGGAAGGCGGGCGTGGAATCGGTTGCACGAATTTATGGCGGTCGCCGTAAAAAAACAAAAGCAGAATTTTATTTCCAGCATTTGCCGAGGCATTCCAAGAGAGACTGTCAGATTAACAGGATCCTGTTGATCCTGGGCATGGGAAATGGATGTCAATTGATACGCTATTAACATCAGATGATGATTATTCTATGATTTTATGAAAAGCCGATAAAGAGCTCGAGAGAGATAAAATTATAAAGGGACATTTAAGTAAAACAGGTATTTAATATTAAGCAATATTTATTAAAGTAATTTCAAAAACATTAACCTCAGATATCATTGAGTAATATAATGAATTCCAGAGCTGAAAATATAAAAGACATCTAAATCCTTTTTGTCTTAAAAATTATAGCTATAAATATGATAAAAAAATAATATCAATTTTTACATTACTTGCATGATGCAATTCTTAAATGTAGAAAAAAAAAGGAAGTTTCTGGAAAGTTAACACTTCAAAAATTGCACGATAAAAAAGTTATCACGAGAAATTACGGTGCGTATAAGCCGCGTTTGCGACGCCTAAAGGGCGTCAACATTGGCGGCTGTGATGGGGAATTATGCGTGAGAAAAATCCGTTCGATTAAGTCCTCTGTCGAGCCCATTTGCGGATGTCATCGTACTCTCGCGTACATTCGCGACACGTTTATCCACACAGCAGCGCACACGCGCTTAACGCGACTAGATGCGTTACAGATTGTCGATTCTCATATTTACATTTTAATAACTCGTCTCTTCCACTTTCTCGCTGTCCGTACGTGTTACGCTTGCGTTGGCAAACAGCCGCTCTTTTTCTTACTCTTCTTTCATCTGTTGCTTGTGATTATTTCAATCTCTCGACAAAGTTATACATTAAATATAACATCTTTAATTCTGAAATTATTAATATCAATATTTTATATGCTATTAACGTTAATATTATTATTAAACGTGATTATATTCTGAATTTCCAGTAATTCTGTATTAACATACGTTATTATACTCTTAAATAATTTTTTTTTTTTAATAACATTGCGTTTTCTGTGTGTGTGTGTGTGTGTGTGTGTGTGTGTGTTTGTGTGTGTGTTTGTGTGTGTGTTTGTGTGTGTGTATGTGTGGGGTTCGTAAATTATATAAAAATGACGAGTGAATCTTTTTATTTTCTATGCGAATTACTGTTCCTCGCGATACTTGTCGAGCGCAAAAGAGGCTCAGTTACTTTTCCCTGACTTTCGCCAGCCGATCTGTTCGCGTCCCTCATCTTTCTTACCGTGCTATTCTTTATTACTATCTGCTTCACCTTCACGAGCCATCTCGAGACGGTAAAACGTGCAAGCGGGCCCACGAATGGCGACGGCGGGGAAAGCATTTAAATTTAAAAGGATCTAAGTTCGGAGTTTTAAGCGGACCAAAGAAAAAGTTTGCCGTCTTCTCGCGCCCCCACGTCCCGCATCGGTCGGGTATTTGCATGAGAAAAGTGCTCTACGATTCTTTCGATTACACACTCGCGACGCGCCGTGTGCCCGTCAAGTTAGCTCGCATTCTAGAAAACTCTTTGAGAGGATCCTCCAGTAACGATGAACTTTTCAGATAGATGTGACACCGTACACGTGTTCCATTCACACCAGAACGGCCGCACAGTTCGCTTCGACGAAGTGTCTCTTACGCGGGATCTATTCGATCCCTTTTTATTTGTCCTTTCAAATTTTTCCTTTCTCCTTCGATTGTGGTTGCTTTCAACGTTTCTCGGCTTGACGATGTTGCACGGTTAAGTCTCCCTGAAATAACTCGATGCCCAACGAATCGTTTAAAATTCACGACACGCCCGCACAAGACTTTAACTCGCGACCGTTAATTAATAACCAGCGAGCGAAGAGCATAACTTTTTGTCAATCTTAAATTACTACGAATTAATTACATAATTGTTTCTAACTTTTATTAATTATATATGTAAATGATGTAGGGTTGCTACAAAAAAGATTGCTGCGTTAAATCATTTATATATATATATATATCAATAATTATTTCATTTTTAGAATTTTATGTAGAAACAAAAGGAATACTTTTTCACGCAATTCTTTTCAGAGATCTTTATACGACCAACGAGATGCTTTTATGACAAATTTATTATTTTTATTGCACGGGAAAATATGTATATTTCCTCCATAATGTTTCCCCTCTGTTCTCTTCTCAAGAACGAAGACCGCTAGCTCCCAATGGAGGTTGATATTGGCGGTTGATTATCAATTTTCTACCAATTTGGTTCCACTTGTAGCGGCGCCGGCTTTTGTCCCGCTAATCACCCCTTGGCTCCCGCTTTCACCCCCCGCTGGGTACATCCGATCCGCTTTGCATATTACGACACGATATATCTCCACCATTGTATACGAGTTGACGAGTCTCGTCCAACGTCACGTTCCTTTTCTCCCTCTCACAATCAATTTTTTTTATTTCATCGACGCGACGGGGAACGTGATGATTTTAAAAATAATTTTTTTAACGACGACGACGACGCACTTCGAGTAATTATCGAGAGTGTTATAAATTATATAATAATATGGAAAATTTTATCACGTCGTATTAAATTAAAAAAACATTATCGTACGTATCAAACAATAGCTTACAAATTGACAAACTTAGAAATTAGAGAGAGATTTGACGTAACGTGCGATATTTGAGGATTATCCTTGCAGTTTGCAAATACTTTATAATCAGATGTAGAGACGTATCGATACATAAAACGTGCCATGATCGGTTTGGATACTTCACGCGGTGCTTCCTCTCAAAATCGAAGAACGTTGCTACAGTTTTTCGCGAATTAAACGGGCGGGAGAGCGCGCGCTCGACAAAACAACAGTGGGATCAAACGTGGACGCTTATGGGATCAGCGATCTGAAAACGTTGTGTTGTTTCAGGTGAGCCAGCTCTCACGCGCCACACCCTGTTTTCCGCATTGAAATCATCCCCCGTACTTGCACACACACATACACATTCTCGATACCCAGTCGGTCGCGTTTCCTCACTACGACCGATTGGAATTTTGAAATCGTTCTCTCTAGCGCAAAACAATTTTTCTAAAAAAAAAAAAAAAATAAAAAAAAAAGAATCAAATAAAATGCGCCGGCTTGGTGTAGCCTCGATGCGTTCGATTCGAGAACAACCGCCATCGGTGAATATTTTTACTCGGATATTGCCGGAAGACTTCGCATTGAAGATACATTATTCTGATTTTGCAAAAGTAATTTTGCGTCATATGAAAATAATTTTTTTGTATTAAATAATGATTAGGAAAAGAAATTTTCCTTGTAAATTTTATTTTAGTATATTTAGTGAGAAGTTTAACGTTTACTATTTACTTAACCGTTAATTAAATGATTTTAAAAGTACATTTTATCATGATATAATGCTAAGTATTAATATAATGTTACGAGATACAATTAAATGTCGAATTTTCGACACTTGCTGTTCGCATAATTGGTACATTCTTTGCTATTATCGGGAGTGCCCGAATCATGGGAGGGTCGCGTAAACGAAAATATGAACTATTTTAGGTATGGGAACAATTTGAATTTAAAATCGCGAAGATTTAACCCGGATAAGGACTCTTTGTTTCCGAGTGCTTAATAAAAATGTCAGGGAGATGATGATACGGCTATGTATATCTGGCATCGCCACTCCTACTCTAAATTCCGCCGAGCTGTCGGCAATAAACGGTGTATCACTGTTTTCCCGGCACATTAAGCGGTATACCCATCGGCGTTTTTTCTTTTTTTTTCTTTTTTTTTTTTTTCATAAACTTAGCAAAACAAATCGTATCATCCTTTCGTAACGGCGCATCGTGATATTCGTGGACAATAAAAAACGGAAGTAAAACGATGAATCGCTCGCTAGAAATATATTTCGCGTTCAGCAGCGCAAAACATAAATTTGTATGCTCCTTTTGACTCGCAAATTTATCTACGTCGATAATGTCGATAATTCGTCATGCACGTTGTAATTCGGCGCGATAAATTCCGGTCGTTGCTTTACACGCGATAATTTATATTCCGGAATTTTATTAAATCGGGGAAAGAGAGAGAGAGAGAGGGGGGGAGGAGGAGGGGAGGGGGAAGAGAGATAAAGAGAAAAACAGAGAATGGTCCGCCCGCTTATTAAACATCAGGACGTTAAATGGACGCTGTGGCACGTATCAAATCCGCGCCGCGCTCGAAGGAGGAGAAGCGACGATATTTAACAATACCGTGATGCCGCGGAATCGGGACATGATCGTTTTGTGACACCGATGACCAATCGGCGCGAGAGGGAGGCGAACGCGCCGGTAATGGGAAAGCCATGCACGCCGGTCCGATTCGCGCAACCTGCATAAAATTAACGAGCTCGCGCGCGCGCGTTCGCTCGTTCGTTTTAATTAACGAAACACACAGAGAGAAGGGTAACCGGTACCGGGCACGTCGATCTTTCCGACACCGTTGCAAATGCGTTCGCTCGGCCGTGCCCCGAGTCTGGAATTTGTATTGTCAATCATTTTTGTCGCGATCCGCACACTTTACGGGAGATACGCGACATAAATCGACAGCGATTACCAAAACGCTCGCTTTATAAATACATAGGATACTTTCCATATTCATTACGTATTAATTCTTATTCAGATTTTTATAATTAGCACGCGCGCTTTTGTTAAGGGGAAATGATTATTTTTTAATCCGTAACGTCATTTACATTATCGAAAGAGAACAAAAA
Source organism: Trachymyrmex septentrionalis (assembly GCF_001594115.1). Taxonomy (NCBI): domain Eukaryota; kingdom Metazoa; phylum Arthropoda; class Insecta; order Hymenoptera; family Formicidae; genus Trachymyrmex; species Trachymyrmex septentrionalis. The sequence goes on along the minus strand of NW_017305800.1, from coordinate 820,128 downwards.
ATTTTTATTAAATTCAAAATGAATTTCGTTGTTATGTAAAATTCCCCCTGTTTTCATAATTAAACTTCAATTTTTCCCTTCGTCATAATAGTTGCGGCTGTTTAATGGCTATACGTTTAGTTTTAATGTACAGATATAAGCGAAAGGAATTTTCTTCTTTTACTTAGGGTCGCAAAAGACTGTATAAGGTAGGGATACGAGTAGGATCGGTGGCACGATGATGTCTCTATCCTCGATGAAGCGGCCAACAGTCCGTTACGTGTGCGAACGATGCAACACGTGTGCACGTAGATGCGTCCGTTCGCGTGTTAGGGCACACAAGCGCCACACGAGGCATGCAACAAGCCTACGGGGTCACACACAGGGTCAGCCACACAGTCACGGAGTTAATTAGACGCTGCGCTTCGGCGGCCGCTTACGTGGCACGAGGTCCAGATATCAATCGCCCCTCCACATTCTTAAATGGACCACAGGGCGTCCGGCGCCCTTTTTCTTAAAAGATTCCCACCTCGTCCCCGCTCCTTTCTTTGCTCTTTCCCCCCGTAGATCTTTCACTTTTTTACCCACTGTCTCATGTCGTTATGTAAAAAGTTTGATTACGAATTCCTCAGATTAAGTGAAATTGTCGAAGCAATGTAATCGATTCGTGATGAAGAAGATTCTTATTTCGTCTTTATCTCGAATTCATATGGCAAAGATAGAATTAACCAGAATACGAGATCTTTGACCAGAAACGATTTGAAATGATCTGTAATTGGATATCTTTGAGTGTGAATTCTTCATCGTATACGTAATTGCGGAACCACATTTTACTGAAGTACCTAAAAATTTCTCACTAGTTACGGATCTGTAAATAATTTTATTGAAATCAAAATAATTGTGCAGGACGCTCAAGTAGATTGTTAGAATGTTAAAACTTTTTGTAGCATTGTTCATTATACTTGAATTTTCTATACATAATTATTTCGATGGTCTAACAAAATTATTTTTAAACCTATACTTGTCTAAATTTTTAGACAAGTTCAATTTTTAGATAAGTTCAAAATCGCTTTTTTCGAGTGTTAAATCGCGCGTTAAGAGATCGCAATACTTTCCACGATGAAAGAAACGAGACATTTATTAGTAATTTTGCCTTGCTCTTGATTATTCTGGTTGATTCTATCTTTGGCCATACCGCTTCGAGATAAAAGCAAATTAGAATTTTCTTCTGTCCATTAGCTGGAGATCTTCGTCGTTTTTTTTATTCTTTTCAAAGGTGATTATCCATAATATGTTAGCCAGCATATATTTATACGAACTGATTATATTGCTTCCACAATTTCATTTAATCTGGGGAATTCGTAATCAAAATTTGCGTTCGTTCAAAATCTTTTTGTTAATCATTCTTGTTCTGTGTAAACGTCATTAATGCAATCGTTTATTGATATTTTAAGAGAAATATTTAATACGAGATCTGTAATTATTGAAGTTATTATACATTTATTTTGAAAGCTTTTTTGAGATTTAAATATTATATTTAAATTAATTAATTAAATATCGGAATTTATTCGGGAAAATGTAATAACAACATATTATTACATTAACAGTATATATTATTATACAATTACGTAAAAAGTATGAGATCGACGTTTCACATTAAGAGAAGTAAAGGAGGACCAAGAAGGTTTAGCATCAACATTTTTTGATCATTTGCAACATTTGTTGTTATCGAGAATTCTTTTTTGGGATGAATACAAGCGCAGAATGGGATAACGATTTCGTGGTGCTCCCTTCGTGGGAAAGGACACTTCATTAAGACGGGCGATAACGAGGCAACGGCAGGATTCGAAGAACGCCGAAGCTTCTTCGTCGCGCGGATTCGTTTCGGTGTTAAGGATTTTGATTATTCGCTTTCGTCGCCGGTCTGAACGTATGAAAGCTACTACTACTTGTCGTGAGGTAAAGAGATAGCGATAGAGAGGCTCGTCGGAAATCGCGAGCGCAACAACGGGAGGAAGAGAGGCAGAGGGTGAATTCTGACGGAGGGGTTGCGGATACGCCACCCCTGCCGGGTCGTTGGAGATGGAAGCAATAGAGATCAACTAGTATGCAAATCGCATGTAAATATCGCTCACTCTCCCGGTACCGAAGTAAGCGAAGCCTCTCGCTCTACATCCCGCTCTCTCGATACGTCTTTTTCTCTCGTTTCCACTGCACTTGTCCGTTTCTACCCGACACCCTCTGTTTTTCTCTTTCTCAGTCGTGGAGCATCGAAGAGAAGAAATCAAAGAGTCGGGACAAAGTAAGCGCGGACAAGGTCGTGACGGAATTCTTTTTCATTCCTCGTCTGCTCGTTTTCAACCCCTCGTCGAAGTCGAGTGCCGCTGAGTTCTCTACTGATATTCAAGTTTTTCGACTCGTCCTGATACTGGCAAATTTACGAGACACCGTATGTCGTTGGCGGTTCAATATGCGGACGATGATAAAAATATGTCTCCGTTTTTGCTGGAAGTTGTGCTTTCGACTTAAATATGTTTTATTGATTTTTAACACACTTTCCGAATATTAAACTCGTAATGATCGATAATAACGATTACATTAATTTCGCAAAATCGATTTTGTAAATTGGAATGTTTCAAGATGGCAAATTTTGAAAAGAGTAAAAGATTTCTCTAAGATTCTTCAAAGTCTGCTGAGCAAAATTTCTTGCATTTTAATATAACTTTCCTGAAGAAATTATACGATATCTTAGCAGTTCTTACTATTGCAATTCATACATCTAAGCCAGAGCTATTCTCGACAACTGTGACATAATTCCTCTGATGGTAATGTTGAGTAATTCTGTCATTTTAATGTCATCAGTATAAAGTTCTCTGTTCCATTAGAGAATTCTAAGAAATCAGACATACAATCCGGGTTACAGATATCACCTGTATCTTATTATATATACGAAAAAATTTCGCTATAAAATTTAAGGTTAATTTTATGTTAAATGCAATTTCATATATATGTAAAGATATATGTATTATAGATTTAAGTTACGTATTCAGTATATATAT
>NW_017305800.1:810785-817063 GCF_001594115.1 Trachymyrmex septentrionalis | reverse complement strand
TATATATATATATATATATATATATATATATATGTGTGTGTGTGTGTGTATATATAAATGTGCACAGAAAAGAAAAGTTTGATTGAATTAACTAGAATTTTGGTAGAAAATAAACGATCCAGAATTCTAGTTATAAATCTACGAAATTAAGATCTAGTAAAATCTATTAAAATTCTAGTTGAAATAACATTTAGTAGATTTAATCAGAAATCTAGTAGACTTAAAAATTCTGGATTTATTTTCCACCAGAATTCTAGTTAATCAAACATTTTGTTCCGTGTGGATAAGAAAATTTAAATGTATCTTAAAAATTATATTAATAATTTGTAAGAGAATTTTAGAACGGTGAATCAGTATTTTACAAGCGGGGGTGTTAGACGTATTTCGATCGTATTAAAGGGCCGTAAGCTTCCGTGAAGGGTTACGTGCCGATTACGTGCGCTATTTGCATATTGAACGCGTCGCGAGGCAGAACGGCGTGCTAATTTCCTCGGCTGGCTTGAGAAAAAATCGAGGATACTCGGTAAGCTTCTCTAGCACGGGTCTTAACGCGCGCCAGTGTTAGTCGTGGAATTATATGATGACTTCTGTCTTATTTGGGGCGGCATCGCCCGCGGTGGGTATGAGAGACCAGACTGGAAAGGGTGGGACAAGTAAGACCTCTCTAACTCCAGGTATTTTCATCCTATATTCTCCGGCCTCCGCGCGTACCGGCAGTAGGATTACTTCGAGAGACCTCGAGAACTTCTCCCTTTCTTACCTTTCCCAAACCTCTCGGCTTCCACGCTCCTATCGACGCCATTCCCTACCGCATTACCATTCTCAAAATTCTCGATAAATCGGGATTTTCGTTGGAATGCCTCGACAAAGCATTATTGCATGGTCGCGATATCTGTTAATTTCTGCTAAGAATACGAATAAAGATGTGTGAAAATAGTAGCTCTTGCAATATTTTAAGAATATTATTTCAGTATTCTTTCGATTGAAAGATTATTTTGCTTAATACGTTCTAATTAACAATCTTTTTGTATTCATCTTATTTTTTTCATTTTTAAGCAGTTACATTTTAACAACGTTTAACGACAATTTATTAACAGTTAAAAGATATCTTCAGTCGACCTTGTGACGATGATATGAGCGGTCCAATGAGCGCAGATGTTTTCGAAGGAGGACATCGAGATTTAGGAATAACGGAGCGATACTTACAAGTTCCGGATTCGGCTAGGAGGCCGCATTTTCTATGCAAAAGAGTTGGAAACGCGGGTTGAGGGATGCTGCGCGGCCGACGGAGCTGTGTAGCGGTTGCAGCCGACGGCACGTTTTAATAATGCCTTTTCTCCGGTAGGGTGGAGCGAGGAAGAAGTTTAACGAAGATTGTGCCAGATACTTTTAATTGCTATTCCTCCCTCTGCCGCCGACGCCACTGCCGCCGCCGCCGCCGTCGTCGTCGTCGTCGTCGTAGTCGGGCAACGGACGATGCTGGAAAATGAAGGGAGAGCCAGAGGACTGCAAACCATTCTCCTCTCGCCGGTTTTCATCCCGTCAAGTCCTCTGCCACCCCCTTCCCCTCTACCACTCTCCAGCTTTTTTTATCCCATGGACCCTCGTGATTTTATCGTCCTTGTATCCTCTCGACTCCCGTCCGCCGAAGAGGTTTGTTATTTCAGCGGCGGATAGGCGACAAAGGAATTAATCGGGTCGTCTCGTTCTCCCCCGTCTCTCTTCTTTCTCCTCCTCCTTTTCCTCCCTTTTAGAGGTTCGCGGGTTCCTCACTCCCAAGTGCCGTCAATTAAATTGAAATGTTAAAAACCAGAGATAAACTGAAACGGCCCGAATGTACCGGCCTCTCGTGGTTTTTCTCGCCAATGTTCTGTGTCACGGATTACCGTCGATTATCACATGTTAATGCTAGAGAACGAATTGTGGAAACGAATACGATTACATCATAATGTCGTATTAATTGTTTTTCACAATTCATCACGTCATAAATTATAATACACATTACACAATTATACATATCCTATCTATTTTCTCGTCTCTGTGTAACAGCGCAATAAATGAACGGAAGACTAGCGTTATTTGCGATTCGCAAGGAATTTGAATATGCAAAAGAAAGCGATATATACCGCCTGTATACCGCGTGGCTTGCAAAAGTTCTGCGGTCTCTCGGCCACTTTGCGTATCACGATTTCACTGTGCGGAATCGGGCGGAGCGACTTCGGCGCGCACAATGCGCCGAAGGCTTACGGGCGGATATAATGTGAAGTCTAAAAATCAAAACACATTAATCTCAGGCACGTGGCGCGGGTCGCACGCTGGTAACAAAACAGCGTGTACCCTGCCTCACGTGGCCTGCATTGACGTACCCGCCGTTTCGGGGGACGACAGTCACGACGACGCCTAAATCGTCCTACTATTTATATTATTTATCATCCTCCCTCTCCAAACAGGAGACATAGTGCCTTACGTAATACACGTCGAGTTTATTTTAAGAGTGGCGAAGCTATACGCTGTAGAAAATACAGCCGAGTATCAAAGATATAATATGATTTCTAGAAAAACAACTACTTTCTCCATCTTACATCTACTGGATACGCGGGAAAAATATATAGGAGTCTTTAATTTCTACGAAAATTCCGTTTCTCCCTCTACGAAGATCGATTGGGTAATCTTAATTATAAAACGTGGTAAATGTTTCTCGCGATGCACGGACGGATTTCGCAATCGCGGTGAATCGGACTAATCTGTCAATGATCATGAATCCTGAAAAAATACTGATGGACGGCATCAATAGATTTTCCGTGGCACGAGAATTGTGAACTATTCACGGTGCGATGCGATTCTCTCCCTTGTACCACGTGGACCTTTATGAGGCACCCTACACTGTCCCTATACAACTCTCTTACCCCGATCGACAATGTCAAAGGGAGGTATTTAGCAATGGAGGGTCAATTTAACGGGGTGTGATTTTCTGTAGCCGAACGGCCTGTTCGTTCATGCGCGCATTACGAAGGACAGAAACATCGAGATACACGAGAAATGTTGAAATTCAATCTTGATGTAAAAATAATTATATAGTATAAAAAAGAAGAAAAGATGTACTAGAGAAGTAAATCAGGAAATTTTATTTTGTGGTAATGTCTAATATTGATCGATAAAAGAATTGATGAGCTTAATAATATTGTAATAGCATTTAATAGTTATTATGCAACGTGATTTTTCGTAACAAGTGATTTTTTTTTATTTTTTTTATTTTAATTACACATTGTAAACTTTGACTTTTCTATTATTTAATATATTCAATATATACATTTAATATATATGAATATATACTATGGAAACTACGGAACTATGAAAAAAATATCACAAATTGAATATTCTACAATATCACAAATTGATCTTTTATTTATATAACGCGATGATTCATATAATACATTTTTTTTTTTTTGCAGAAATGTCCATTGGACTCTGTTTTTTAGAAATCACGATTATTACATGTTCTGAATTTCTTTAAAACGCGTTACATAAAGTTCGAAACGAGTTTATTAACTGACTCTAGAGCAACGTTTCTCTAATGAATAGCGCGGAAATCAATCCCTAGATAAAGCGCACGAAATGGATAATATTGCGTGGTAACATCGCCATTGCGAATTCTTTTCCGTGCGCGCACGTACACGCGGAAGATGCATGTGCGGCGCTTATCTAATTCAATTTGGCAATATCATGCACATTGAGAGAATAAATGATTACCGCGAAGATATGAAGTTATCTGGTCCCGCGGGACGCGTAAATTGCCATTACCCGCTGTTCCCGACCAGAGGAGAGAGAGAACGCCCGCGGGTTTTTAGGGCCCCACTCGGCTTCGGAGATCTTAATTATTAATCGCACTCGTTCATCAAGCCAATCGGCAACGCCCGCCCGTCGGCTATATCTCAGATACAGCCGAGTATCGCCGAGTACGGGGAATACCGCGCCGAATAACGATAATCACAGGAATTCATCTGTTTCCTTGATCGTTCCTTCGTCGGTGATTTATGGTGGGAGCTAATGGATAAAGTAGGAGAAAGAGATGCATGTTTAACGAAACGCGTATTTAAGGAAGTTGCGCAATAAGGATGATGGTACACGGGTAAAAAAGATGCATTAAAGTCTCATTAGGAGTTGCTTTGGATCTTAAAATTAAGTTTGCTGTACAGAAACGATGCGAAGTATTATTTAGACCTTATAAACTTTCTCTAGTTAAATAATACGCTTCCTAAATTAACAAGTTTGGCAGTTATCTCGCGAAATGTGATAATGGGAAATTTTTAATTTATTTCACTCTCTTATACAATATTATACATAAATAGAGTTTAAGAGAGCAATATCGAGAATGCACGAGAAACGATACAAAAATGATGTACGATACAAAAATTTTACTCACTGCAAAACGGAAAACACAATTATTCATTAGCAGATGTATGACAACTCGACAATAAATTATAATTTTAACATTTCGTCTCTATACGCAAATCTAAATTCTACGTACGAAATAAAGAGATAATATTGCACAAAATAATGATTTATCGATATGGTCAAATGCACGATTTTTGACAAATCCATGCATCGTGCAGCGATCACGAGGAGGATGACGATCAGGGGCTAAGTTTCGTGGAGGTTTACGATGAGGGTGGAACGAAGAGGGGTGGGAGTTGACTGTGGCAGGCTTTTCGGAGGGGTGCTGATGGAAAATCGTGACGGTAAGAGGGGGCGCGAACAATGCGCCGGAGATTTAGCGTGACACCGACAGTGTAAAACCAGTTCGTGCGTTCGTTGAACGACCAACGGGTCGAAAAGAAAAATTATCGACGCGACAGTTCGTCATTTTGTAACGCGATCGTTGTAGGCAGCTTCTGGTTAATTTTTAAAATTGCTTTGGCTTTCATTCTCTTAGCAACTATATTTATTTTCTTATTTTCTCAACCATAATAACTCAACAATCAAAAGTATTCTAAATAATATACAACAGTAGGAATCTGATTTCTATGATATTTTTATCGGGTTTTTACTGTTATATGCAATCTATTTTTTATATTAGAATTTATCACAACTTCTTGTTTCGCGCCTACAAATAGATCTTTGCGTTTGAATGCAAGAATTTATATTTTATAAGTTCTCGAGGGGAAGAATAATAAAACTAGAGATTATCTTTATATTATTAGAAAATTAGCTGAATGATTTTTAGAATTTCTGACAGTAAGAGGAATGAAAAAAATGAACTATAGTATCATCGATCAATTTTTTACTTATTTCGGGCGCGACACCCCCCCCGATTCGCAAATCTCCTCCGCTAAGTACGGGGTTCCAGGCAAGAGATCGAGGGGGCCAGGAACCCCCCTTGGCTGCCCCGATCATGCGTGAAAAACAGAGGGGTCCATTGTAAGCTCGTCCTGTGGCTAATGCGACTGTCGTCGTCCTGCTGAAATCGGGTGCAGGCAGGACTTCGCAGGCGAACATTAGCCAACGGTCGTTTACCTCGAAAATCCTTCCAGGACGCGTACATCGGGTTCCGCCTTGTTGCGAGCAGAATTTTTTCAGCTGTACTTTCGCACGAAAGTCGAGAACTCTTCTTACGGTTGCGAGTCACGCTTCTGGAATGTTGTCTCGCTGTTAAATAGTTAGAATGTTTGAAAACTGCGCGAAGACAGAGAAAAAGTGGCGGTTTATGACTGGTGCTACGTGCATCGACTTGAAAATGAGGATAAGACAATCTTTGAATTATTCTATCTATATTTTCATCAACTTACAATTAGGATAACTCCGGCAAATACGCCGCGCTGGGATTTACACCGCAGAAGTCAGAAAAAATAGAAGGAGCGGGGGGAGGGGGTCATTTTCCTCAACTACTCTGTTACATGTCGTATATGTTAATATATTTATGTTATGATTTCAGCTTCTTACTAATGTTAATATTGATGAAATTATTGTGAGTTGAATCGATTTGTCACTGTAATATATATAAGTAACGCCATCATAAATTATAATCTACATAAAATAGTTAGGGCGTGTAAAACTTAGTGGTTATTTCGTGATAATACATACGTGCAGTGGAATAGTGAAGCATGTTGTATAGCAAAATACAAGTGCTTTGTTTTCGTATTCTTTGTTTAGTTTGTTGTTTTGTGTATCCCACCTGTGTTTGGAATATATATGACATTTTTAGCGGGCGAGATTTATGCCCAGAGTATACAAAGTGCGAAGATTGAATTCAGTGCACTAAATGCGATAAACACACATTC
>NW_017305800.1:805699-810685 GCF_001594115.1 Trachymyrmex septentrionalis | reverse complement strand
AATTCAGTGCACTAAATGCGATAAACACATTCATATGAAATATGTACCCCATGTCATAACACTTGTAATATATATGTAGGAAGATTGTAATTATTATTTATTATTTTCTATACATATTTACTATTTTTATTTCTTAATAAAACTTTACAAACGCATTTTATAAGTTATCGTGTCGTTTTACGTGTTATTTGAAAATTTTTTATGAGCTGTACATACCCCTCTCTCTCCTTATGAGTAGTCATATATCCCACCCCTATGGGATATGCGGCAAAAATGCAAGGGTTTAAAAAAGTTAATTTTTTAATACGAAATATAAATATTTCGGATTTCTAATATTTTTTTCACTGATAGTAGACGGTACAAAGTTTTTACTGATATAGTTCGTTTACTTTAAACATAGTAAATAATACTTAATAAATTAAAGTTTTTGATAGGTGCGGCGTATATACTGGAGTTACCTACCCTAGTCAATTACCGAGTTGTGTAATTATTGAATTGTTTCTTTGTGTTTTCTGATTAAACGGAACAAAAGCTTAGTCCGTTTCCAAATATCTTGGACGTCAAATACGAAATATTGGCAGTTAAAATTTTCTAGTACAGAAATTACAATAAAATGAAGATTATTTTCTGACATTTATATCGCACGAAATATATTATTCTCCATATTACGTCGCAGCCTAGACCTCAAAGGCTGCAAAAAATGTAACACCACCTTACTTCTGATCCATAACTGACTTATACCGTACTCGACGCGGCCGCGTAGGAGGGAGCCTCGGTTGTTCTTTTAACACGGCTTCAGGGGGTCCTTTATGCTGACACAAATATCGCTTATGCTGACGTCGCGCCGCTGTTTTGGTAACCCATCGAGCATTGTGCCTTCCAAGGCCGTGTGTACCAAACACCGAGTTCTGTGTACCCAGCAAACACGTCCGTCACGTGGCACCCTGATCCCTTCCGCAGCGGCACGGAGTCGCGAGCTCCCCTTTACGGATTTACGCAACGGCCACGGCCCGTTTCGTTCCCCGCCAGTTTAGGTAGCCAGACGAGAGATCTCTCTTCTCCGGATGGATGCCGAGAGCTTCATTCGCGCGGGGAGGGGAGGGGGGGCGAGAGGTCTGTATCTCCCCTGGACCTCTCGCAGGGCGCGGCGGGTAGCAGCAAACACACGTGCATGCGTCGTGCTCTTTGCGTCAGCTTTGTTTGCGCGAGTCCCTCGCTTGAACGAGCAATGATCTCCAATCGGAGTCAGATAGGATTGGAATTGATTGAAATGGCTGGAAAACGGGATGCAAAATTATACAATTGCCGCTTCTTCACCCATAACTCAAATATACGTGCGTATACAAAAAGGTACGTAGGTACTAAAAATAAAGAACAAACAATTTCCAAGAGTATATAAGCTAACCGAAGTAAAAACTTTTTAAATTACTGATTACCAGAGGACTTCCGCGATATTTATGTGCAACTGTGATTTATGTTACAAATTCTAGCAACGGTGGGTTCTTTCGCGGAATGCTTGATTATAAATTTCACGATACGAATTTCATTATACGACCGTTTCCGTATATGCGTGTAATTAAATTGAATCGTGTTTAATAAAAATAAAGTGGCTTACATCGCGTGAAATACGCAGCGTTAACGTGGGATTTGCGCTTGCCCCTCTCGCGCGAAAGTGATTTAAATGGGCGGGATTAGAGAGTTAATATAACCAAAATTTTATTCCAATGCGATCTTTATGGCCGCGGAATAATATACACAAGCACAATTAGCTTCTTTATTGTTAGTCTTCTCGCGAAAGAGAGCTTTAAAAGGAAGGAATCTTACTGGAAATAAGTGATAAATAACAGCGTCGTCGCACGGCAAAAAATCGTCCGTGACGGAGGGTTCTCGAAAAGGGCACACGCCATTACCTCCGACGTGTCTGCGGAGCGACAAGCTAGACTACCACGTCTACGACCATGAAGAGCGACATCGACGATGGTGGCTCGTCATAGTGAATATTCCACTCGTATGGAAAATGATCGAGGCAGGGGTGAGAGGGAGCTTCGTACCAGATCAGACAAGAGAGGGAGAGTCACAGGTCACATCCGAGAGAAAGGAGAGAAACGAAGAAAAGAACGGGAAGAATGGCGCGATGTATGGGGGAAACGTTTACCCTTCGACCGAAAATGAAAATTGTATTGTTGGACGCCCTTAGAAGAGGGCAGAGAACCCGGCATATTATATCCGCGTTAGCAAGCGTTGCCAAGCGCTACGAAGACCGCGGTCAGCTCTTTCTTTCTCGATAGCCATCAATGCGCGTCATCAATAATCGCTCGTCTGACAGCTTGGCCGATTCCAGCCAGCGGGAGCCTTTCGAGGTTTTCGATTCACTCGGATCCGTCCGGTAAACATCGCACGCTGAGAATGGTTATTCGCCGATTCCTAATCAAGCTCATACCATTTCCATGGCGATTAATTATGGCGCGTAATAATCATCGCGAGTGCTCATCATCTCGCTCTTGTACTTAATCTCTACAACGTGTGACGTCTTTATTATCTCCATTGAATAAATTATATCTTATCTAATTGTATCTTAAATATTTTATATCGTTGTGAGTTTAAAGAATATAAAAAATAATTTGGGGAAGGCTGGAAGACAACGAGATAGGAGGCAAGAAGTGGTGGGAAAGATGCGGTGCATTACGTAAACAAGTATGTGTCACCAACATATTCCTTGATCGAATAAGTAGTTTTGCCGGAAAATAATCGAGAAAAAGGACAGATTTAATTCCACGAAAAGAAGCAACTCGCTGCGGTTTTCATCGATTCTCTCGGGCAATTTGTCTCGCTGCCGTCGGAAAGTTTTGCAATTTATTTGACTTTCTCATAGGCAACTTGGATATCTTTTTATATCAATATGCCGAATGGTCACAGAGAAGCTTTGAAACTTCTTGCTGAAACAGAATAAAACACGAAACGTATTCGACCACATCAGATATTTATATTCGGGAAAGTTTGACAGATTTTCTTAAAAGATTGTATATAGGAAATATTTTTTATATTTCTGAATGAAAATATAATTACCCATTCACTGATTATACGCGATTAATAATTAATTTCAATATTATCAGGCTACAAGTTGTGCAATATATTATTTAACCTCCGGAACTGATGATGAATCACTTAATTATGAATTTTTTTTCAATCTTCTTTATGTTACAAATGTTCGCAAATTTGGATTATTCTTATTAAAACAGTGAATAATAATTTTTTTTTTGCACGAGTTAGGTCATTTTGATTTCTTGAAATTAATTAGTGTGTTTTTTAATTAACGTAAATTAAATGTTAAAACAAATCTAACATCAGTAATTGTGTTATAGATTTTAACATCAGCTCTCCAGAGGATTAAAATAAGAGGATATCATAACGGATATTATATTTTATAATCTTAAATATAATATAGAACTTCGTAACGCTTTTTACACATACTTGGGTATCCCGGTGTATACCTCGAGTTTATTCAAAGAGAGGGATAATCGTTTCTCGAACAGCGGCGCCTCGTCGGGAAATACCGGTGAATTTTTAGGTGCAGAAGGCACCTGACGCGCTTCTCTTCGCGTTGGAATCTCCACACGTGCTGAAGGATATTAAGCCGAAGAAGAAGGATATGAGGTGTAACGACATCACGCGAAGGGAGAGGGGCAGAGCGAAGGGGGATGAAAAGAGAGGGTGCGGCATCGAAATATAAACGAGGATGCATGCAGCGTCGCGTACATGACATCGATCTTCATCCATCAGCCGCGCCTTCGGTTTTCATCGGGCGAGAAAGATTCCACTGCGGTTTTCCCCGCTACTGGAACGCCAGATGTACAGTTGTTGATCCGCGGTTGGCGATCGCCAAGAGAAGTTTCCGCGTTGGTGTAACGTTGCGATTCGTCATCGCGATAGCGTCAAATCGAACGTGGAAAATGCCTTCACGCGCGATCGCATTCACTCGTCACTGGGATTTACGCCCCCCTTCTCGATCTCGCTATCGGTGAACGATTCGGTTTCGCTTGGCATCACACAAGTGATAAATCGGTGAACTAACGATCTATGATCGTTTAATCGTGTCACAGTAGCATGTACAGACATCGATACGCAATTTGTAGAGTAGATCTTTCTAGGTTAATTATGGCGTAAAGTTGTACAGGACTTACACACGATTTCTTAATCAGTCGGCCTGTTTGAAGGTGTAGCATACCCTCGTTGATTGCGATCCACGATCTCGAAGGATATCGCTTAATGAAAGCGAATGTGCGAACGCAACGCCTAAGCCGAATCGAACGTGCTGCTAGTTGAATCGTTCGCCTGCCCATATCTGTCGTATCGCTTCGCGATCTCATTAATTTCCGACAGCAATAAAAGCGGGAACGGCGCGCCGGACTACGAGTGCACGCGTGAGAGGCACGCCCAGGACACGCGTGTGCATCGAGAGAAACGACCGCAGCGAAAAGCAGAAAGAGAGAAAGAGAGAGAGAGAGAGAGAGAGAGGAACGCGCGGGCGAGTGTCAGATAAAGAATCAGGAATAAATGCTTTTTGGCATTGCTCCTCTTGTTTGCCTTCGGTATTTCGCAGGGTCGGGTGGGCGTGCGTACGTAAGGGCGAGAGACCGTGTCGATTGATGACGATGCCGATCTCGCTCTTGGAGGAAGAGGGAAAAAGAGAGAACACCGGGAGTCACTCGGGTGCCATTGTGAGCGGCACGTGCCGCCGTGGTGCAAAACGAGAGAGAGCGGCCGTCGGCCGAAGCGTATTCGAGCGTGGTAGTATCGAGACTGGCGAGAGTATATCGGCAGCCGCCGTTACAATGGCGCGGCCCGACGGCTTCTCTCTCCGAGATATACGGACGGAATTAATTGATACCAGCATCGTGATCCGGCATCGAGCAAGGGTTACGTAAGCACCGTGGAAAAAGCGTGCCCACGTACCCGGGTCCGGCTTCCCGAGGGAGACAGAGAGAG
>NW_017305800.1:804477-805599 GCF_001594115.1 Trachymyrmex septentrionalis | reverse complement strand
GAGAGAGAGAGAGAGAGAGAGAGAGAGAGAGAGAGAGAGAGAGAGAGTTCAGTTCTGTCGGTTTGTTCTCGCGCTTTCTCTCGCCGTGGCCATGGCAAAATGTTTTTCAAGCGGACTGCATGTTCCTTACGCTTCGTTGATTTTTGATTGGCGGCTTGATCGAAAGAGCACGACCGTAACTCGTCACCGCGATGACAGGTTGGAAAGATCGGATATGACATAGAAATATTTCGAAGAATTTGAATCAGCTTTCTCCAAAGTATATTAGGAGTATCCGCGTCGAGGCTCTAATAAGGAGATCTGATAAAAAGAGCAAAATGAGGATTTGGTACGAGAAGAAAATTAATAAAGCACGATATTTCTTTATAAACGTAAAAAGAGCACTTAAGAAAATTTTCCTGCTGCATCTCTCGATTTAATATTTTGCATATTTGTTGAGCACGTAATAAAATGTGATATTAGCACAAGACGATTCCGTTGCAGTTTGCTTCCATAAATAACCAACCCTCGAGGACGCCTGATCGCGAGGAACCGACGAGCTGCCCTCCTCATCCCCTACGTAAAGGTAAAGCTAATCAGAAGCGAGTCCACTTCTCGTCGTCGGCGAAAAACTCGTTACGCATTCAGCGTGGCGTCGAGATTATCATATCTCCCGGATCCTTTGACGAGGACACTCGATCCTCGACGTGAAAGACAGGAAAAATATAAAACTTGAGGAGTCGTCTCCGTGGCGGAACGCAGAGGCTCCGAGAGGCTACCAGGGAACGTCGCGCGACTTCCAGCCTAGGACGACGGCAAAGCTCGTGCAATGAATAAAAATCTTTTGAAGTATCGCTAGGCGCAAATTAACGCATAATCGTCAAACGTAATGAGACGCTGGTCGCCGGAACGTTTCGCGACCCATCATTCATCCCTCTTGCCCCGAGAAACTTTGATTATTTTTATAATGACTACAGTCTGTGTTGACAGACTTCTTTGCCACCCCATATCGTGCGTCGTCGTTCCATGTTCAAATCCTAGCTCGTTTCTTCGAACATTTTTTGACGAAGATTCTTGCTGACTCGAGGACTGTTACATTTAACTAGCAATAACAATTTTTTTAAATATTCGATTAGAGTGTTA
>NW_017305800.1:803886-804220 GCF_001594115.1 Trachymyrmex septentrionalis | reverse complement strand
TACATTTAACTAGCAATAACAATTTTTTAAATATTCGATTAGAGTGTTTTCTCTCTCTCTTCTTAGACAGATATATTAAAATAATATTAATTTTTCGAATTTATTATCGTTTGAAAAATCGATTCCTATTTTCGATATTAAGAATCAGGTTTAACTTAATGCCATGCAAATATATTCATATCCTTTGCCATTCTTGACAGGTAGTTCTTCTTTCTCACAAAAGACGTTTCCCAAAAGCGGTGAATACGAGCGTTAATGCCCGGAACGCGTTAGACGCGCTGCGTAAAAACGCAATAGATTGGAAACCACATTTGGTTAGACGTCGATCACCCTT
>NW_017305800.1:796984-803786 GCF_001594115.1 Trachymyrmex septentrionalis | reverse complement strand
CTCTCTCTCTCTCTCTCTCTCTCTCTCTCTCTCTCTCTCTCTTTTTCCGTTCTCTCGCATTAACGTGTCCCCCGTAGTATTGCACCCGAGCTATTAACTAATGCCAGCACCCCTGTTGAACGCAATGCCATACGCTTACTGATCAGTGAGCCGACCGACCGACCGACCGACCGACCAGCCAACCATCCAGTCGGTCGGACAGGGTGCGCAGAACCACGCTGGTAGGACATGCTTGCTGCGACGGGACAGTTTAAGCCCTGATATATCGCCCGCCGACACTCCCAACTTCTGTCGCCGTTTCTGTAGCGCTTTTTTTGTCGCGGTGAAGCACGGGCTGACCATATGTCCACGGAAACCGAGATCCCCATCGAGCGCGTTCCACGCGGATTCTCGCCCCCGTATGTAGAGGATAGTTGTCACGCGTTGTTTCGATGACGTTGCGCGAAATGAAGCGACCTCGATTGCTACGGTGATATCTCTAATATGCTTTCGAAATCGAATTCGAAACGAAGTTTAATTTCCAAATAAAAAAAAAAAAAAAAAAAAAATTAGGGGACTTGCTAACATCAAACGATTAATTTTCTTGTTTTAACATTGATTGATTTTATACAACGAATAAGTTAATCTTGGTTTTCTCTATTTGCTTGGATATTTAAACTCAGCAGTTAATTGAGTAACGAAATACAGTTACAGAAACAAATCTATATTATAGTGTATATCGTGAGTTATTGTCAAGAAATATTGTTATTGGTTGTATCATAATCGTGAGTTGTCTCCCTCGGTTAAATCGAATTGACGACCCTTCGAATAGCTGTCAGGAGACGACGGATCGTTTACATACTCGAACGGTTTCTTGCTTCTTTACATCTTTAGATTTCTGGATACGTAGGCGCTTTTAAACGGGCTTAGATAAGGCATAGCTTGATGGGCTTGGAAACCCCATTTCGCACGTAACAAATGATGCCACATGTTCGAGTCTTGACTCCCTTTTTTCGTTCCTCTGCCGATACACTCGATGGGCCCGCGGGGTACTCGACTCGGTGCCCGAGGATGTATGGAGCCCTCGTCATATGTAATTCGTACGGTTGATGCTCATCAAAAGAGAGAAAAGAAGATAGACGGAGAAAAAGAAAGAAAGAGATAGAATGCAGGAGAGCGACGGTGACAATTTACACAGGGCTAACTGCAGCACTGGGACCATTCTCGACGATCGAATTGTTCCTACTTAGCTGTTAATGGCACCTTATGTCAGTTAGCACCCAAAAGATCTCGACAAATGACGACTAATGCGAAGGATATTAACAATACTTAACTCGAATTACCATTGCTTGGAGGGGGGGGGGGTACCACCATTGCTTGATTTTTACCGAAATCTTGCAAACTCATTAATCCTTTTGTCAACGCATAATTTTTTAACTTGTCACTATCACGTTTTCCAAAATTCCTGTTAAAAATGTAAAAGTTGAAAATGAGATAAAGTCTGTGCACTACTATTTTGTTGTTTCGAAGAATCAGGTTTTGAGACCATAACGAAATTTGCATAAAAATTTGTACTGTTTAAAATTTAATATATATACACGGAGAGAATTTTCTTTTAAAATTTACCCTGAAAATATATGGCTGGTAGTTGTGGTACAATACAAATATAATATTTTAAAGATTTTTACCATGGCTGCATTTCAAATGCATTTTTGCAATGCTGCATTTCAGGAAAATTGATCAAATTCATTTTATACTTTATTGTAGTTTTATTAATGAGAGAGATTTAAATTAAAATTCTTCGAAATATAATTGTTGTCCCATGATTGTCACACACACACACACATATAGTCAGGGTAAATTCTAAGAAAAAATTCTCTCCGTGTACTCAGTACATGTGTAATAACAGGAAATAATTCAAAATTATTTATTTAATTATGGTTAACACTATAATTAAATATATAATTTTAAATTACTTGCGAATTTATTATTTAGACAGTATTGCTAAAATTAAAAAAACGATATAAAAAAATAGTTGCTAACTCTTATGTAAATATTAATTTGGCTCAAAAACTTTTGGTATTATTGTTCTCAGACATTTTTTGAACGTTATTTGTGAATAGGATTACAAATTACAATATATTGCGAACGACACTCGAAAAGAAAGTGGCCAATGAGATAGCGTAACTGATGTCGACGAATGCAAGCCATTGAGTCAAACAAATATCCGTACGTATATACGAATCCCTTCCAATCTTCTTCCTGCTCTTTTCATTCTATTGTCGCCGGTCAGCTGGAGTGCCACTGGCTCGCAGGTGGAGATCCGTCATCACGAGCCATTTAAAAAGACTAACCGATTGCCGGCCGTTCATCAAGTACTCCGAACGCGGTGACAGAAAACGGCTGGGTTATCCTTGGTGTCACCTTCTCTTTTCTTCACCCTGTTTGTCTCTTCTGCTTTCGATCCGTGCCGCTTATCGTCACTAATTCTGACATATGTGCGTGCTGCTCACAAAAGCATCCATTCAGATGCGTTGCTTGAGGATCTTCTCGAGATTCCGCGCACGAGAAAAGTCGGGAAAGTTGTGAGCATGAAAATTTCAAAATTTAAAAATGGAAATTAGGAATTATTTTATTTTGATGAACGATATTGACTTGGGTGGTCCATTGTTGCTGAAGGCGAAGTGAGTCTGCGAATTATAATTTTCTATATAAATCTGAAAATTATGTCTTTAACGCTTTCTGTAGAGTTCATAGTTTTTGGCTAACTAATCTCTCCAAAAAGGAAAGTAATAGTTATTCATTGCTAAATATAATATCGATCATAAATATCGATGTTGCATTCAGCCGTAAAATCGTTGTTCGATCTGGGCAGTTTGAGTTCCACGAAAAATAATCAGCCGGCGGATGTTGGCAATTTTTTGACGGATTGGCGGCTCGAGTATAATTTAATGTATATTTCGTCACACACTTTTGTATCATATTCTTTACTAACCATTATTTTTCATTATTTTTTTTATTCATTACTTTATCGGTATGATATTTATTTAATATAATTAAGAATAAGCTTACATTTATTTAAAATATATATATTTAAAAAAATTTAGAAATAATGATTTTAGTATAGATATTTATTTTTTGAGATTTAGCACATTTACTTAAGATTAATGGATATGTAAATATATCGCGATTCTTGTTGCGAGTTTCGATGTAACGGGCGGACAAACGACGAATAAACAATTCTATTACATTTATCAGATAACGAAAGGACAACGATAAAACTGCAATAGCGTATAAGTGCGAGGGAAATCTGAAGTAGTCCAGGGCGAGAGAAGGACAGTCCTTTGTAGGATAAAGAACCCACCGTGTCCTACTCGTTCTCTCCCCTTGTCATTAATACCAGGCGACTGTTACATATGGATGAGAAAGCTGGGTTAGGCCGGGACGGTACGGCGTTACGCGGAACGAGACGAAAACGACACGGGATATATAGGGAAGTGAACTCATCGACTAAAAGCATCCGCGGAAGCGACCGAAGTCGTTTCGGTTTATTCTCGAATCTACGCCGTTATGGAAGCTCCTCTCACTCGTGAAGAGCAGGGAGGCCACTCGTCACGAAGACGAGATGGACGGAGATAAAGCGAGTGCTCTTGACGTTTACGTTCGGTTTAAATTATCCCGCGATCTGAGAGACGCGGCCGAAAAAAAAGCTTCGTCGTCCGATGATTTCTCTTGGTCTCTCTTGACTTGCTTGATTTTCTCGAAAGAAAATCGAGAAGTTGAAGTACTCTTGCATCTTTAACTTGAAAAGTACGCTTCACTGGATAATTACATTTGTTTAAACGAGACATTCGTTTGAATTCGTGGTAATTTATATACAAACTGGATTGTATGTAGCAGTATGTTGAACTCTTTAATAAAAATATTACTCTTTATTAGATATCATTGGTAACCCAATCTCTTGAGTTAAATAACAATTCATTATTTTTAACTTCCGTTGTGTCAAAATATAAATTAATCTACATTTGCGGTTAGTTCCAAAGCAACAACGCTTAAACAATGTACTTAGTAAATAATAAACTAAATTTGAGTTAAATTTAATACATTTTCTTGAATTAAATTATTCAACTCCATTATTTTCATTATATAATTTTAATTAATATGACATAAAATTTCATTGAATTATAATAACATATACTGAGTATGAGTAGTGGCGACTTAGAAATGATTAAGAATGACTCAACTTGAGTATAATTTGATCTTATAAATTTAATAGAGCGCAAAATTTACAAAATCTTGGCAAATAATCACATCTAGCACAAAGAGCATTGCCTAAACTGTATCATCTGCTATTTACGATAATGAATGAAACCAAACAAACGGATCGATCGCAACTATTTCGCATTGTCGAAAGGGTTAAGCACTGCGATAACTTAAAACGAGCGAAACACAGCGTCCCAGAATCTCGCAACCTCCGTTCAGATTCTCTCCACAGAAACAATAAATCTGCGTGTACGCCGTATATCTTGGTGTCCGGTCCAAGGGGGAGTAAACGTAATATAGGTAATGTTCTGGCCGGCTACTTAACAAATTGCTACAAATTGCGGCGGGCGTTTAGCCGTCCGGCCGAATCTGTGGCTTCCTATATTCCCCCATCGGCTCCTCCCCGTTTGCGCACGGGGGTTGGTTTTAGCTTTCGTTGGCTGAACGATACGGTGGTGACCACATGGTGCTCCCATATGTCCACGTTACCGCGATGGTACTCACCCTAATTTCGACTGTCCATCCGCGAGATGCGACGACGTCTGGAAGATGGAATCTACACGGGATGTCCAAGCTGGAAGAAGAATCTGGATAGGCTTACGAGAGATCGGTAAAGGGCGATCTCGTCTCTCTCGAAAATGAGAAGTAGAGATGATCCCGATGGAGAGATATTTACGGGTGCGCCGATCTCGTTAAGTCACGGCGAATTGGCAGCTATAGTGAATTTGTATCGGTTCATTGACGCTGAGAATTCACCGCGGGTGCGGTCGCATTTCGGACCGACGAAATAAATGATCGAGTTCGAATAGCTGTCATCGTATTACTTTATTCTATGCGAGAGAGAGGATTCTATCTTCTAAAGTTCTAAAGCAATAAAAGATTAAATCCCGATACGGTAAACGAAGCAATAGATTCTTGACAAAATTCTTTGGGAAATAGTGACTTATACATTATACATGAACACCTTAGTGATTCTGACTATCAAAATTATAACTTTCAGACGATTTGATGCACTGTTAAATTCATAACGTCAAATTATATCCAATGATTATTCTTAACTATTTCTGTAAGCCGCCGTTACTCTTATTCAATATTAATTTAATCTATAAATAATGGAATTAAACGATTTAACTTCAGAAAATATATTACACTGACAATGATGAAAGATACTTAAAAATTGATTGGTGCTAATGTTTATGTCACTGAAATAAATCCTTATTTAAATATGAAATGAAATTTATTCCTAGCAAATAAACAATCTACTTAATTTTTTTACAATTAATGTGAAAATATATTTCACAGAAATGTATATTTTGTCCTTACATTAAAATTTTTTGTAAGCAATAAAAATCGGAGAAAATGTCATATGTAACACTTGCTTGCAAATATCTCGACTTTTTTTCTTAATGTAAATTCGACTTAAATTTAATTTATTGATTACTTAATTTAAGTTTACCTTGAACCTAACCACAGAAATGAAATTATATTTTATCACACAGAAATAATTTATATTTTGACACATATGAAAAAGTTAAAAATAATAAATGTTAATTTTTAACTTAAGAGATTAAATTATCATTGCTCCTTTTATGTTTAACAGTGTACACTGGAGAATTATAGTCTAACACGATTTTCTGCTTTTCAAAAGTTGAGTAATTATGCTTTGCAGCGTTACATTTTGTAATACTGGGATACTTGTGTAGCACATTAAGTATTATGTCGGTGTAATCTTCTTGGCAAATTACCCCGGACTTCATCGTTGACGTCAAACACGAAACATATTTTCCAGACATGCTCTCGTGGGATGGGTGACTCGTTCCTTTCGAAAGACGCCACGGCCGGAACGGCACCTGAGTCAGACACATCCTTGCGAACGCATCATTAATCGTCGGTCGACAGCGTGAGGCGCTCTAATGACGCTTTAAAGGCGATATCCTCGAGCCAATCAGCAGCGATCGCGTGCCGGCCACTGATCAGCCGGGTTAATTTCACGGGTATTTAACGCGGTTTCGCTTAACAATGATTCAATCAAGTCGGATTTATTTTGCCCGGGATTCGGCGCTTGTCGACGGCACGAGGCGCTCATTAAAGCTTCCCACTGTAGAAACGCCTTCAAGCCTTTTATCAGACTGAGCACGTTTATTTGACATTACCGCGCCTTTGTACGCATAATACCACTAGTTAGTGCCTGTGCAATTTGCACAGTAGTAAAAATGCTGCGATTTTACATCTTACACGCGGAAATAGCTACAAATTCATCAACGAATCCGTTATTAAAATTAAGTCAACAAATTGTAAAATATATATATATATATATATATATATATTTTACAATTTGTTGACTTAATTTTAATAACGGATTCGTTGATGAATTTGTAGCTATTTCCGCGTGTAAGATGTAAAATCGCAGCATTTTTACTACTGTGCAAATTGCACAGGCACTAACTAGTGGTATTATGCGTACAAAGGCGCGGTAATGTCAAATAAACGTGCTCAGTCTGATAAAAGGCTTGAAGGCGTTTCTACAGTGGGAAGCTTTAATGAGCGCCTCGTGCCGTCG
>NW_017305800.1:793267-796884 GCF_001594115.1 Trachymyrmex septentrionalis | reverse complement strand
GGGGGGGGATAGGAGATCGGTTCGGCAATTCAGAGCCCGTGCGAAATGTTGTCAGCCAATTTTCTTGGCCAGTGCCTCCGAATGCCGCAGATTTCCATCTAGGTCCGTCCTCGGTGCCGGCGCCGGTGTGTACGATGGTGGGTAAATACACCCTTTTCCATCCCTCTGGAAGCGGACGCTCGTCGTCGCCATCGTCCTTCGCTCCTCCTGGCCCATCACCGTGTACCCCTCACACCCCCGGTGTCTCCTCACCGCGCCAACCACAACTGTGATTATAATTCGCAGCTCTGACAGAGCCACCCGCTCTCTGCCATCCTCTTCCCTTCCCCTGCCACCCCCCTCCCCCCCTCTTCATATCCCACGATCCACCCCATTCACGACGCTGGACCGGGGATCGGACGCTGTGTAAAGGATTATGCACGCGGATTTAACTGATGAATCACATTGTCGTCTTGATTCGCGGTGGCGTTAATTTTCGATGCCGCGCCGCAATGCGTCGGCAACCGTTCTGTCCTCAAACGATTCATGCGTGAGCGCGTTAGGGTGTAAAGAGTATTCCGTCCACCTATCATATACACACATCGGAATATTATTTATTTAAATATTGTATACTTATTTAGAATACAAAAACTAAGCGCGATATATGTATGTGAATTTATTTTTGTAGCTTATTTTGGGATTAATATATTATATTTTATTGTTAGTAATAAAATAGAGATTATTTGAAGAGTATTTAATATTCAAATAACATTTACTGCAAATAATTTTAGTAACGTATTGATAATATAGTACGTGTTATATCATTATATTGTATTACGTTATATAACAATTTTTGCCCTTATTTTTTTTAATCGAATTATTTTTAAAAAATGTTTTAGAAAATAACGATACAGAACAGTGTCATATTGAGGAAATGAATCTGACAATAAGAGGACAATCTGAGAGGAGGAGAAGGTGGTCTAGGAAAGGCATCGGGTGTCAGCGTTGGAGCAATTTTACGGTAGATATTATTTTTTAACTTGTATAAAATATTGGTCTTTTTTCTTGTTTAGTCTTAATTATATTAGGTTTCATAATAATTTGAAAATAATATGAATAAATTTATGCTCTATAGAAAACAGATCAATGAAATTGAAATAATGTCAATAAGACACTAGAACGTGTGTATGTATAAACGCATTTATTGTATATGTTTATATTCGTTTCTTGTAATTCAAATTACAATATGTATTGAAGAAAATTTAAACTAGGATTGAAATGTCTACTTCTATATTATCCATTCAATAAATGCATTTATATACATGGTCATATAGTATCGGCTCTTATTCGCATTATTTCAATTAAAAAAAATATAATTAGAGAAAAACAGAGAAATAATTCAAAATTTTATGCAAATTTATTCTAATTAAGATTTTTTTCCGGAAAATGTGTGATTATTTTCATAAATATTTAATTGAAAATAAAATTTGATGTGCTTCTAAAAATTATATTTTAAAAATTACATTATTTTTGAGAAAACTGCACGCATTTATTTTTTGGAATATTGATTAGTTTTTTGCTCTGCTTCAATTTGGATTTTATATCTGTTTGTTACATCGTAGCGACTTTGATGTAACTCTGCTGTTGCGCATCGAGTTGGTAAGTAATAAATAAATTTTTTTTGAACAGAACTCAAAAATTGATGCTGCCGTGCTCTGAGGTGTCAACAGAAAGAAAATTGATAGTGTTGGTGGTTATGGTCGTGTCTATGATGAAAGTGAGTTTATTTACAGACAGTACGTTATGGTGTGCATGGCGAGAACGAAAGCAGCGTGTATAAGATAATAGCAACTTATTGTAAGCTCAGTTTGTAATAAAGGATCTCAGTTTCTTTGCAAAATTCATTAATACAGTCCACACAATCGAGGAGAATATTCATTTGGGTAAGTTCTCGGCTCTCATCGAGCACACACTCAGTAACATTGGTATATATGTATATTGCAAAAATCGTATTATTAAAATTCTCTTATTAATTAATGTTTCGATATTGATTTATACTTGTGTCGCGTATGTTACGTGTTTGCTGTTGAATTTTTAATCGTTCACTGCGGTAGGTAGTTATCAATAATTATTTATAACTATTATGTTCAAAAGAACGCTTGAAAAAAGATGATATATTAATAATACATCAGCTATACGTTAGACCACGACAAATCAGCGTTCGCAATTAGTCAAACGACCGTCGCCATGTATACAGAAAACTCGTCTCGCTTAATGCGTTGCAATAAGTACTCTGCGATGTAGCCGGATAAGTACGCCGGATGTTGATTCGTCGTTTGCAGCAGCGATCGTTCATCGCGGTTGTTTCTTCGGGAGATGAGACGGCTTCCGCTGCCGGGTCGGCTTTCGAAGTATTCCCCTCCGCAAGAGAGTACAATTGTGGTCCCGTCGAAGCCATCGGGCAAACAGTTTCTATTCGTTTGGAAACGTTTCTAATCTGCCAATACAGCGGATCAATGAGCGGCGGACCGAATTAACCGCTTCCCGTTTCGACAGACCGCGATATAGCGGGGATTATTAATTTTGCCAATAACGCCGCGAGGGTGCCTTCTCTCGGCGCAGATGGCGTATCACGAGTCAATATACTTTTCCACCACGAAACCCTCGCATTGCGGGAACACGTGACGGGTTCTCTGAATTTTCGTTACGACCGCTAATTATTTCTTTGGGCTTGCGTCTATCGCATATGGTTGTTCATTGATTAACGTGATAGAGAAATCGCTGAATAAACGCGTTAAAATAATCTTACTTGAAATATCACAAAGCAATATATTATAGAAATGTTTTATGGGGAATGAGAGATAACATTGTTAATAAAAGGGATTCAGGACTATTGTATATTTAAAAGTATGTTAATCATGATTTTTAATCTCGATGATTGTTTTGTTAGTGCTAGATGGATACTAAAGCTATTATTGATGTGCATATTATTACAAAAGAAAACCTCTATTATTTATTACTGACTTCAACTATATTGCTGTCTCTTGCACGTGCAATTAACTAACGCGTGATATTTATTAACTCTGTCATCCTTTACGATTTACTTCGTGGAAAGTATTGCGAGACGGCGCCTCTCGTAAGACGATATTATTCCGTGCCCGATGTTTCTTTCTCAAGGTTTACTGCGATCATTGCGAATCTACATTTCACTTAAACACGACGAACTGTCCGTGCACGTACTTATACGACATGCGGTGTACTCGAAGTTGTCTGAATATACGACGACGAACAGGAGAGGAGAACGCGAAGGAAAGGAGAAAGAAGGAGAAGAAAAAGAAGAAGAAGAAGAGAAGATGATGAAGAAGGCGACGAAAGGGAGGCGACGAGGAATGGAGGGAGGAGAGTTACGAAGGTGGGAGAGAAAACCGATGCTCCTGCCAGAGTCAGGACACGATCGTGGACCATGGACCTGTACGGAGAGGAGAATAAAGTAACCTCCTCTGTATATATGCGTGTATGTGCTTCTACATACGGAACGAAGGAGGAAGAGGAGGATATAAAGAGGGTAAGCAAGAAAGGGAACGAGGAACACAGCGCGACGACGGCGAAGGTGCGGCAAAGAGAAACGCCGGAGGAAG
>NW_017305800.1:781920-793167 GCF_001594115.1 Trachymyrmex septentrionalis | reverse complement strand
AGCAAGAAAGGGAACGAGGAACACAGCGCGACGACGGCGAAGGTGCGGTAAAGAGAAACGCCGGAGGAAGGAGAGAGAGAGAGAGAGAGAGAGAGAGAGAGAGAGAGAGAGAGAGGCCGCAGATAGAGACAGAGCGGAGAGCGGCCGCGCGTCAGAGAGCGCGGGACAGAGATAAAAGACGAAGAGAGAGGAGAGAGAGAGAGGACAACCCCCTCTTCTTCCTCGGGTTGTGACTCCGAACGCCGGCGATATCTCGACCAATCAAATCACGCCGCGGGCTCCGCCTTTTATCATTATTTTACTTGTTTTCCCTTTACTTCACCCTCATTGGATGACATTCCCCGGGCCATATCGCGGGACAAAAAAGGCATCCGCTCCCAGAAGAGGACTCCATGCTTCCTCCCCGGGGTCTGGTGTCCTCCGGTACCCTCCGGATACCTACCTTGGTCCAGCAGAGACCACCTCCTCCAGAGGGGGACCCTCTCCCGCCGCTTTCGCGGACTCGCTCCCTGCCTGTCCTTTGCACGTGCAACGGTGGAACTTATATAGCGATGCTGTGAGACTCCGACGGCGTCGTGGTTTGACTTTGTGCCCCCGAAACCGTGCGAGCCAAAAGTGAGTTCGTAAATTATTATACTGAGCGATCTACCTTTGACTTTGATGCATCTAAGAGAGTTCACGATAATGACTACGTCAAGCACGTGAAAAATTTCGCTCTTAATAAAATTCCGAGGAGAAAACTCTCTCTATTTATCACTTAGGAAAGATATCGTCAAATATCTATCGACGTACCTTGATATTGGATAACAATTATTTATCGTTATAATACAATTATTTCTCGAATAGCTACAAAGTTATCTTTTTGTAGTACTTGTCCGTTTACTATATTCCATTCATACTTGTGCAATAATTCGCATTTAACAGATTCGTCGTTTCGTCCATTTCTCGGCGATTAAATGTCAGTGACTTGCAATTATAGGATCTCTTTCCTTGGAGAAAGCTAGCGATTATTCAAACGATCGAAGGCTCGGTTTAAAAAATCGGTTCGATTCGTGAGCTTTGCTTTTTTGTCATGACGGGAGAAACGAGGATGGGAATCGCGACTGTCGCGGTAGCCGCGGGTGAATTCGTATCGATTCGTCCGATGCGTTGGGGACGTGATTGACGAGATTCACTCGTCAAGGATTATGCGGTTCGTTGGTTGAGACCGACGGTTTTGGGGCATGAATACGTAGACAAATATATACATATAACGGCGTATCCGTATTCGCCAGTGGCCGTTTCCCAAATCACGGAACTTCAAAATCGCCTCAGGGACACACGTCTACAACTTCTACTATAGCGGAATATTGTGGCCCAACAAACACGGGAGCAATAAACTTTAAACTAGCTTGGTAATTTCATAAAATTATCAATATTATTAAAGCGCGAAATTGATGTCACCAGTAAGCGTCTGCTCTTCGTTTGGCAATTCTCGTTGCTTTATCCCCCTTTTAGTTTCTATCTTTTTTATTATTATCTAAATAAATCAAATTTGTAGGATATTAAAAGTAGCGTTGTAAAAATCACTTCACTTGTCCAATTGCATTACGAATTTTTTAATCTTTATAAAAAAAACTGCTATGTAAAATGAAAAGCAATTTTTTTCTAACTAAAAATGAAATTTCAACTCTTCTAATAAAAATGCTTTTGAATCGAACATTTGCTGTTACAATTTTAACAGGAGAATCGTTTTAATCGATAGGGTTTAAAATATTGTATATTAGTATTCAAGAATTAAAAAATCTGGTTGTCGATTTCTGTCGTGTTATAACAACTGCAGGTAGAAATTTATCTTTTGCTATTTAACTTCAGCTGCGATCGCGATGACCGTCGGTTCTCCAACGTCTATCGTGCATTTTAGACGATGTTGAAGTCGCGAGCCACGTGTCGGGTTGATAATCCACGACGCATAAATTCTCTCGCGTGCCACTCGCGGGCCTCAAGGGAGGGGGGGGGAGATTCGGTCGCACCTACGTATGTCTCTGATCTGACATTGCATACGTTGCATTGTATGTATATCGGGCGGTGTAGACGAGATGGTGAAAAAGAGGGGAAAGGAGGACCTCACATACCTAGAGAGAAACAATACTAGTTAGAGGGGAACCGCGAGGAAGTGACGATGAGAATGAGAAATAAGGAGGGAATCCGTTTTAGTTCGAATTCGGTTAAGAGATTTGTATTTCATTAATGGTAACATGATATTTCGCTACACATTTTTTTATTGCCTGAGTTCATCTACCAATCATTTCGATAATGATTAAAAATATACACACTATAATTGATATATATTTAATCATATACATTTCTTGTTTCGTGTTACTACTATTTCTTTTAATTATTTTTATCAAAAATCTTAGCTTGATTCGTTTCCCTTATTATTTTTATATTCTGAAATATTTGAAAAATATATTGTCAGAGACTTTAGCAGGAGCCACGTGAATCATAATTATCGCTGTTAATTATGTATTGTTCTGGATAAGAAAGCTTTCTGGAGATTAGTGTGCGTGCGAATGAAATTTTTTTTTTGTTTAAAACATTTTTCGTTTTGTGCAATATAATATTATATTTCTTCGCAATAGCGCGTTGTCCAGACGAGTGATGCATTCCGACGGGAATTTCGAAATTTTTTCCGGCAGACGCTTCGATCGGTGCATTTCCCGTGGCAGGCGGATAGTGATTTGTTCGAAAAGCAATATAGCGGGTTATCACCGTTGTGGAGGAGTACGAGGCGACGAAGGAGGCGCGGATGAGCGCGCGGGACGAGCGTGGGGGCCCCCGGAAAGGGGGAAGGTACGAGGGGTGCCCTTTTCCTGAAATTTGCATGAGGTATTAAAGCGCGGTGGCTGCGTTCACCAGCGGAGCTCCTGTTTGCCGACACCGAGTGCGGAGGATCAAAGGCCCTCTGCCAGGCTTACGTCTCTCTTCTCTTCGGGAATGAGTGATGGGAAGGCAGAGAGGGAAGTAGGAAGAGAGACAGAGAGAAAGGGGAAACAGGCATAGAGAAAGAGAAAGACCAAGAGACAGTTCGAAATAGAGCAGAGGGATTCGCCGTCAGCCTCTGGCTCGCATCTAGAAAGACTCTCATCACGACAGCCAACTTCAGATCTTCGATATCGCGATCTTTGTCGTTAAATTGTCGATCGTACGGCTGATTTCTTTCTTCGACGCGAGATTTCCAACTACTCGTGTTACTTCTTGCCGTAGGTTTGGCGAGATGCACCAAATCTATTGCCGACTGACTTTGCTCGTGTTTGCTTTTGTCGACAATGCGCGATTTCGCTTTCCAAATATTCGTGGAATCTTAATAACTCGTTAATAATCAGATTTTGAAGCAAAGCTACTAACCCTTTGGATTGATCGTATAATCTAAGTATTTATCTTGAATTTACTAATGATAATGAAGAACGATAAAATCGATATTACGAACATAAATCTCACGAGATCTTATTTTTAAATTATATAAGACTAATTTTTTAATGCAAAATATCGAGAGTTTTCTCAAGAATGATATTCTGTTCATTACTCAAGTATTCTAAGACTAATAATATCTGAAATAAAAATAAAAAAACAATCTTTATATTCGTATTTTTCAATCAGTTGTATTTCAGTGGTTTCACACAATGCCTGAATAGAATTCCTTAGCAGATATAATGAACTTGTTAATGAGTTAATCGAATCTTTCGATTCTTGTTACGCGCGTTGTTAATTCGTGTCATGAAAAAATATAGTATGGCGCCGACTAAGGATCCTTGGACAGTGGACAAATGATATTCCGAGAATGTTAACGCGCGTAAGCGTATTCTTGCTCGCATCGTGTCCTGTAAAAACGTTCGCTGGCAGTGATGTATGCCGACGAAGGCACGCATCGCATAAGTAAGGAGGGCCTTGAGCCGATTCATCGGCTAACCGACTAGGCCCCCCGAAACTACTCGTCGAAAGACCTTCTTTGAGACCTTCTCCGAGATAAAAATTTCGGCAACCAGACGCTAACTTGATCGTTTTAAATACAAATTTGTCATTGCGAAAAATTATCGACCGAGATATCTTTTTTAGTTTTCATAAGGAAATCCCCAGTCCTCCAGTTTCCTTTTAGAGCTCAAGCATTAGCATAACGCGCAACTTGTATGGACGTGACCTTTATTTCACTTTCAGTAATCTATAGAAACGTTCCGTCTTACTAACACGCTGAATCATTACTAAGATTAATGACCGTTGCGTCAATTTAACAGCGTCTGTATATAGGTTTTGCGAAATTTTCCTCGAGCCAACTTGTAATCATTTGCTTACCAGGTCGCCAAAATAAAATATACCTGAAATAAATTATATCTGATATTATAGAACTGTCGATTACCCTCTAGCGAATTTTCGGACGCGAATAAAGTTAGTATCTTTCTGACGTACCCGACGGAATGATTCACGAGGCATAGGATCGCAGTGGCAGCGTTCCTGCCGACAGCTATGCGGGTGCCAAACCACATTTTAGGCGAGCTATCCACGGCATACCTTAGCTTCCAGCATAGGTACGGGTAAGGATATCATTCCGCCGGCTCGTCCTGTCGGCCGGTAGGCAGTCGAGCAGGCAAGGCAAGCACGGGGACACGTTGCCGGCACGTTGCGCCGTTTGCATCAGGAGGAGGGGAATGCAAAAAGGTCGCGGCCCGGGCCGGCCCGTCGCGTTTTACAAATTATTCAATTAGCCCCGCGAATTAAGGTATGCATATTCATCGCTCTCTGATACGCGTATGCGCGCTTCCTGCGAAATATATACTATACCGAGTGGCGCGCGCGGTCCCGGGGCTCCACCCCGGACGACGGACGACCGGGGCCGCCGCCGACGCCGCCGACGCGACGTCACGACGCATAAACAATTCGTGCACCCGCGCGTTAGACGCTCTAACGAACTCGCAGCTGCATCCGAAATGCATCCGTTTTGCCGGCGACGCGCGGCAGGATAAGGGGAGGGAGAGTACGAGCCACCGGCCCGGCCACCCCGCTCGCGTATTCTTCCGTGTTCGCGATGCAGTTGTGCGGATATATACATATATGTGCGCATGCCGATCTCCATGCAGCGTAGCTCGTTTTTCGAGCTGGTTCGTTCCCCCGAAAAATCGGGGGAAAGGGATCGAGAAGATTTATACGATATGTACGTTGTTTCTCTTCTTTTTTTTTTTTTTTAGCGCCCTAGCCAAATCTTCTCTACCGCTGATATGGACTGTTTGTCGATGTAGTTAAACGCGATACCTTCGCGACGAAAATCGCCGTTCACTGGGCTTTTAATAAAAAAGTAAAGACCGCGTTTTACGATGGGGACTAATTTTACGGGTATAAGGATATTATTCATTTCTTATTCTTTAATAAGAATTATAGATGATTTCGAATGTAATGATTTACGATCCTAGTTCAATTGTCTCTCTCACGTTTCGTTTAATCCTCCCTGTCGAATGACACCAATAATAATGTTTTTTCAATACGAGAAAAATATTCTGAGGTTGGTGATGCGTAAATTATTCATAATGCAATAAAATACAATTCGCAACCAATTGGGATGTACTTACCGCGGAGGCAAACAGATATTTTTCTTGTATTGGATTTATTTTCGGAGTCACAAATACGTCAATATAATATTGCTGTTTTATTTTAATATAATTTATTAGAATTAAAAATGAAATACTTTCTAAAATGAAAAAATAACCAACTTTTTTTTCTCGACTAATATACACAACTTTTAATTTTATTTCTCGCTGTTATAATACACGCGATTCGATATGTCATTGTTTCTACCTACGCAATTCGTCTCTCGAGCGTGTAATGAAATTGCGTTGGAGCGATTTTGCGTATCGATGCCGTACGCGTCGCTCCGTCGCGTGATAACTGAGCGAAACGCAAAGACCGAAATTAATTGGCGACGCGGCGCGGCGCGCAAACCACCGAGAGGCGATGCGGCTGCATTATTATTTCTTCCGGTAGATAAAACTGCGTGCGGCGGCGGGAATAAAATATCGCGTATGTGAAATAGACGCGCACGTGTACCGTGCCGCGGCCGGGCGGAGTCACGGGTCGGGTGTTGCGTTTAAAACAACGCTCGAGAAATGCACATTTTAATCGTATCACTAATAGCCCGACGTTTATAAGCCTCGGTGTGTCTCATGAATACGCATATTTCTCCCGGTGACAACGGTACAAAATTAATGAACGCCGGAATAATCCGCACCTACGAAGACCGACGTTCCGCCGGCGACTTTTTCCGCCCGCGAACGGGACCGCCCACGTACTGCCCTTTCCGAAATCGTTTTCCCTTGGGACTTCTTCTTTGTTTTCACGTAAAATGATTCCGCCACGCCTCGACATTCCATAAATCAGGGATCGCCGTGAGATCTGTTGACAATTGTTTTTTTTTTTTTCCCCCCGTTTTGCTGTTACTAAGTAGTTGCACGTATTGAAAAAAGAATCTGTATTAATTGGTATTCTGGTTGAGAATCTGTTATCATTGTGTAGATAATCACAAAAATTTTGATCGATATGATCAGAATCTTTTTTTGTTCATTTTCAAACAGAAATTTTTCCTAATAAGATAAAATCAGCTGCAGTATGTAAATAAACGAAGATTTATCCGCTGATAAGTTCTTACCTTGACACGCAAAGATTTTATCAATTATGTTGCACAGTTTGTTGCAAAAAAATACGAGAAGCATTAACGCTTGATTAAGTGATTGATTAAATCTGAATTTTATATACATGTATATTTGTGTAAAAAATTATGTAACAATTTAATACACAAATTAATTAAATAAGAGTCATTTATTTAATTACATCGAGTTTAGTACTTCTAAAACTGCCGTTTTCCAAGTTATGTAGATTTATTTCGGCAGTAATAAGAAAATGGCGTATATGAAGGCAAATCGAATGCATATTTATGCTCTCGTTAACGACGATCCCGATGAATGATGCGCGTGTAAACGTTACACGTAAGAAGAGGACTATCGTCGCGTCGTTATGTCGAAAGTATTAATAAGTGCGCGTTTGCGAGGGATAGAAATTTGCATTGCACAAATTACAGGCGGATTATGCACGCGCCGAGCGTATCTACGTAAATACTCGGATATAATAATTCCGGTAATTGATACTTGTGCGTAAACGTTCCGACCGTAATTACGTTTAACTACGCTCGTTAATAAGCGCTCGAACAGCGTAAATTTAGAACGTATTATAAGTATTTCGACGTTAATAAATTATTTAAGTATGTTAATTAATCGCACGTATGATTAGCGGACGCTGTAGAGATGACGTGACGTTAACATTCATCCGTTATCGGTATCTCCACGGTAGACGTCGATCAAGTTGTTTTAAAATCCGGTCGAGATGTACAACAGGATATAAATTATTGGCATTCTTATTAATCCCCTTCAATTGACATTAACATATTTCCGATCACCGCCATTACTCAAATTCGTCAGCTTCGCGATGATATCTTGCTTCGGACGCGTTATGTACATTTACGAATGGATTAAGTCATAATGATATCTAGTTATGCTAATGCGAGAGTTTTTTTTTTCGATTACTTTGGAGAATTACGTGGCGATAGTATCCGGTGTAGAATTTACAATGTCTTTAACTGGTATACGGATCTTCCTGTTTCTACCGGCATTAAATCGTAAGATCGATTATAAAACAATGTTTTGCTTTATTACTCGCGATATTCGGAATGAAATCAGAAGAAAAGTGAATGAACGTCCTCGAAACAGAGAGAATCAAGTTTTGCTTTCTCGCTTCTTCCCATAATACATACTCGTATCTTTCGTGTTTGTTTAATATGAGGCAGATTGCGTAAGTACACGTTACATAAAATAACAAATATCGGTAGGGCTTACTGCCGTATTATGCCGACGGCAGCGGCTTTATTGCGCGACATTCTCCGGAAGGAAAAAAAAAAAGAAAATACTGGAAGGCCAAGATGAAGAGGCCGGGGTCGGCAGATGTCCAGGATGTCGCTGTTATAAGTGTCTACGCACCGCGCGGGATGATTCTCCATTATGTATAAGTACATATATGAACTTTGGTGTCGCCAGAAATGTGCGACCTGTGCCCTTCGAAAAGAGCAGCTGGGAAACAGGAACAATCTTGATGAGTGTTTATCGTTCTGTTGGATGTATCCCACGGCATTTATCAGTCAAACAACAAATGTATGTAAAGAAATAGTCGAGATCCGTGATAATTCTTGACAAAATTTCAGTATAACAAAAATTTAATTTAAATTGAATATGTAAAAATTTTTCAAGGTACTTATTAGTATCTTAAATCATTAACAGCTTTCTAAGATGCTTATTTACAGCAATAATATTAAATTGTTTGTCAAGTTAATTTACGATATTATTACTTCAGCTTCGATTTAGGACTGTGTTTTAATAAATATTATAATTGATGGACAGTTAGCTCGAACAAATCGTATAAATTCATAAGAAAAATGAAGTACGGAGAACCATGATCAAATGTGGCATTTTTCATTCATGCGTGTTGAATATTTCGCGGTATCAAATGTGTAAGTAGGTGATCAGAACATTTAATTGAATATAAGTTGTCATTATAGTTTTTATAACGATATTTTATCGGGGGACAAAATTTTTTCGTACTTTGGTGTATATAAACCGTTTTAATGTAACCCGAACATAAATTCAAAGCACGATTATGGGACGCCGTAGGTCGTTAGTGACTGCACGATGCTAGGCGCAAAAGTTAGCGATCTCTATGGATCGTTGGCAAAGGTAACTTTTTTCGCGTGACTTTCGCAGGAAGAAAGAAAAGCACCGTGCGGGCGAAAGGGCTCTGGAACAAGTCTAAAGGCGAGGTGAGGTATTTCCAGCAAGAAGAACCGCGATTAGAACGATTACGGACTGCGGCGTGCGTGTGGAACGGTTCCATATATCTAGCCAAGCTTTGCGCAACGAGCGCTCGGTCTCGGTCTCAATTAATGCAATTACTCGCTCCCTCGTCTAATTACCTATCAAACGGAATTATTATCGCGCGCGCGGTCGTCTCTAATGAACGTTATTAATTGCTTTATGATTTTTTGATAAAACACGCCGCGTAATCAAGTTATTATCCCACAACGTGTGTTTCCATTTTTAAGACACCGCTGCCGCCACTGCCGTCGAGTTATTTTTTTTTTTTACTCCTTCTGTAAATACTCGTGAATGTCTCGAACGTTTAAATGTTTCCTCGAGCGCGAAACGTGGAATTCACGAGCGAGCGGACTGCTTGCTTTTGTTTGAAGATACAAAAAAAAAAAAAACACGTTAGATAAAATCTCTCTCACAACAAAAAGCGGCTATTAGGAATTACGGAATCGGGATTAATTAGAATTCGGTTCACTTCCGCTTCAAGCCGCTGAAATCATCTCGATAATATGCATCGCGTTAAAATAAATCGTTAAGAAGTAATCGACGCAGTTTCAAGGAGGCGATGATAACTTAAGCAACGGTTAGGGACGCTGGCTTCGTGGTAGTGAGCAGCAGGTGATATGGAATTGAAGAGCCGTAAAATTCCGTGAGCGAGAGACGAGGGTGACGCTGGCTAAATAACAGCCGGGGATGTCCCGTCACGGCGCTTTTCAGGTACGGCCGCTTCCCCTAATTTCTTATCTGCCGAGGCCAATTTGATAGATCGCCGATATAGAAAGTAGCCTTCTATAAAACACGGGGCAGCCTGCGCGCCACGGCGGACAGGTGCACCGTGTCAGGATGCACATCCAGCCAGGAGAGTGAGACCGACGCACCTGACCAACGACGCGGCTGTAAGCGACGCGGATTATACCTCGGTGTCTCTATTACCAGCCAGTGCGCGACTCTCCTCGCGTAAAAGCGCGAGATACTTTCACGAATTACGAGATAATCAAGGCTTCGCGCATGATGCACCGCGCGTATTATTGCGCGCCGTTGTATATGTGTACCCGCATGAAATCGAGATTGCGACGATTATTGACTGCACGCGCAGAAAAAGCAAGTTAATTATACCGTCATTACCGCGTTTATCGTAATCCTTATCCTTCTCACCATCGTCAGTGCCGGAATTATCGATGCTATGTGAATCTACGATAATGAGAATGGTACGTGTCTTTGCAAATCGAACTGATTTTATGTGATTTTAGCCGAGTGTTATTAGAATGCCAACGCGCGATACATACATATATCGTAATAGAGATTTGATGTCATTATTTTTTTCTTATGGGTTTTATTGTTTGGTAGTAATTTTTTTATCCTCCCCCCCCAATTTCTTTAAACTCAATTTAAAGTCAACTTCCTTGTTTTTTACTCATTGAATTGGAAAATTTCACAGCAGTAAGATTTATCAATATATTGTTTTCTTTCGATTCATCTCTACAATTGTATATATAAAAATGTAATTATTAGGCAGACGTTCAGCAGACAGTTGAGTGAGCACTCGCTGCTGTTTGTGTATTCTTCTAGTCTAATGAAGGTCTGATTGGATGATCTAGAATATACACTCTAAAAAATATCGATGTGAATTTAAGATCTTACGGTGTCTACATAATTCTCACTATATTAATATTAACACCAATGCGGTGAGAATTATGCAGACACCGCATAGTGTTAAATCCACCGATATTTTTTAGAATGCACCGACAGCAAGTCACTCAACTATTGAGTCCTGACCATTGTTTTATATATGTATATATAGTATATATACATATAGTCTTTATTAATTTCAAAGAACGTTTTCGGCGTTTGGTATACTTTGTAACGATGCCTCGACCGAGTCGCCATAAAGCCGCTCGCGCTCGGTTTAATACGTGTTGCACGACGCATGGTTTTAGAGCGAGCGTGACTTTTGCGTTCCCACGAGACGTAGGCTCGACTTTTGTCCCATGATCGAGCAAAGTGAACGAGCTAGTGAGCATCCTCCGACGAGTCGACGAGCCCGGACGTTCACGCACGCACTCATGACGGACGGACAGACGACACAGGCACGTACGCCACACACAGAACGTCCACGTGTACAGTCTCAACCGCGAAGAAGCCTTCATTTTTTTTAATAAGAACGGTAGCGAACACATTTTTATATGGAGAGAGGTTTTTTTTTTTCAATTTTTTTTCACCCGAGACTTTATAACAAAAACGGTAAAGATGTAATGGAATAAATTAGACTATAGGAAAATGGTAGAACTGCAACAGCAATATGTCTCTCA
This sequence comes from Trachymyrmex septentrionalis, assembly GCF_001594115.1. NCBI lineage: Eukaryota > Metazoa > Arthropoda > Insecta > Hymenoptera > Formicidae > Trachymyrmex > Trachymyrmex septentrionalis. The sequence goes on along the minus strand of NW_017305800.1, from coordinate 781,925 downwards.
TTACG
>NW_017305800.1:777061-781820 GCF_001594115.1 Trachymyrmex septentrionalis | reverse complement strand
GATGTAATGGAATAAATTAGACTATAGGGAAATGGAAGAACTGCAACAACAATATCTCTCTCATTAGAAATATCGCCGTGAATTCTGTCAGAAAGATTTAGTGGCAGTAGTATGGCCTTGTTCCAATTTCGCAAAGATTGAAGTTCGTAAAGATCACGGGACGTTCCGTGGCAGGCTGTGTTTTCGGCCAAGTGCCGATCCAATATTTTCGTGATTCAAAGCGAGATTGGAGGTTCGAACGGCCACGCGAGACACAAGAGTCTCGGGACTATTTGTGGTAGCGACTGTATGCACACGTGATAATACACACGCGAGCACACAAAAGATTCGGCCTTAGTACGGCGGTACGTGATACCAGTTTCTACGTGGGTGCTGGACATTTTATGACTATCGGTGGACTCGGGAAGAGGGATGTCTTTTTTTTACAGGAGAGGCAGTGAATTTCTCGTTTGATTCGGTGATAAGTATCTCATCTGCGTGCGTCAGTGAGTTTCATGAAATATTCGTCTGGCACGTTTCCGCGATGGTTATACCGCGTCGCGCTTGAGAAAGAGGCGGCCAGACGCGTAATTAAGACGCGTGTGCGTTTAATATTATATTAAATACTCGTTATTTGTTATCTCAATGGGAAAAGCGTGAAAGAAACGAGATACTTTCTTTTCTTTTCCTACAATTGTAAATCACTCTTGTTCGGGGCCAATTAAAGGAGGCGCGGCTCTTAGATTTTAGCGGTGCGTAACCGGAACGCTACGCGTGTAACATATGCGCCGTTAAATTAGAGAAGAAATCGGGAGATAATTATTAGCACACGGAAGGATAGCTGATATAATCGTAGGAGAGTCTCTGGACTGACGGAGACTGAGAAATGTTGTTTTGTTGCCGTGTCTACGGTGCTTTACGATGTGTATCGATCTGCATTATATTTGTTCACCGCGATTGCGACTAGACTGAGAAATTATTCCGGCTCTCCCCTTATCCATAAATTAATTAACGTATTTAATTAATAAAGCCAATCTCACATTGCTTTGTCAACGCGTACTTATTTATTAAAACGAGTATATAGGATATATCAGATGCCCCCCCTCCCATGCGCTTTCTCTCGGATATAGAATACAGAATTTGTAGCTAAGAGAAAATTACCAATTTCTATATATTCTCGATAAAAAGCAATAAACGTATAAATTTGCATCGCCAAATTATTTCTTTTAACGCGAACGCTTAGCTGCGAGTAAATTTGAGACGATGAACATCGCTGAGAGATAATGTTTATAAACCATTTGTGTAGATCGACCGAACTTTTTTCTTGATTTTACTGTTTTCCCTACATTATTACATAGAATTAGACTCTTCTCTTTCATAATAATATCGGTGCACAGTATCATCATCGATTTTTGTCGTTCCCCTTATTCCGACGGCTAGTTTCAACACTTTTGGGGTCTCGTCTCTTCCGGTCGTTAACTGGAAAGAGTCGGGGCTTATGGTAATTTAAAGTAGTCATCCCCAGTCGATTCTTTCCTAAAGCTATTAGGCGATCATCTCGGATTATCCTACGATTCCAGGTTTACTCGGAACTCGACTTTTCTAAGTTTTCGCCCTTTCGCGTGCTCGCAATACATTCAGCCGTATATGCTTGCCTTTCGTAGATCCGTTAGGATTAGCAGCCGGATATATCTATACTTTGAATAAAAACAAAGTTAATTCTGTCAAACGAACGTAAACTGTAGATGCTCCTTGAATGTTTCTCGTGAGAAACAACGTCGGGACCATCGGGGAAATGTTATTCCTGCCAGCGCCAATTACCGGCGTAACGATTATCAGATCTCACTGGATCGGTAATTATGTATTACGTCGGTACAATGTTGGGCTTATTATAACCACGTCTTATCTCTTGTGATTGTATTAGTTAGGAAATAATTTTTTTCTCCGCGTGCCGTTGCGAGTAACAGTACCGGCCCCCGGGGTCGTTACCACATTATCATTACTTACGTCTTTGTTATCGAGAAAATGCGACCTGCACTCGCGCGCGGCAACCTTACAATTAGATTCTCAGGGTGTTATGAGGGCACCGCTATTGCTGTGTCTCGCTGCGCCGATGTGCGTGCATGCACATGACCCGGGCGAGAGAGATAATCGAAAGAAAATACAGTTAAAACTATCAATGTATACGCGCCCTAAGTGGCCGTAAATTATAATTACCGCAAAATCCCATGGCGCCGCGGTGGTGATAAGTCATATTAATTGCCATTAAACAGAGTAGCGTTGCATGACTCCGTTCATTTTGACGAGGCACCTCTTTCGGAATAAAATAAGGTACCTCAGAGAGAAAAGTAGAGAATGCTAAAAATAGACGCAGAACGAGTGGGAGGAGATTGGGCTTTTTTTTTCCATGTGGAAAATTAGCGACAGGTTTGACGGAGAGTCGTCACGCTAACTCCGCACTGCCTGTCGTTGCGATTTTTATAAATCGCTTATGACGCGGTCACGTGAGACAGACTTACGTACCTGCGCGAACGATATCGCGGACAAGAAGGTGGTAGCAGTTTCCAACGAGGCGCCCTACGGGGAGTTCCCGACAGTACGGCGGAATAACTTTACGGTTGATTTATACTTCCGACAGACGTAACGAGCTTGCGGTCAGACCGCGGCGTCACGCGTCCATCGCCTGCACAAAAAAAAAAAATAATGAAAAGGATAAATCAATAAGAATATCGCGGTTTGCTTTGCGCAAATAAACCGTATACCTGCGTCTGCGCTCAATTTCCGCCCTCAAATTGAAGACTTGACATAAATAAGATTACACGCGCGATGCTATGGAAATTGTCTTTTCGGCTCGAAGGCTGTACTGCATATGCGAAGGTTAGAAATATGTTAAAAAAAAAAAAACACTATAAATGATCACTTACTTATAATGTAACAAAAACATAAAGAGAATTTTATGAAATATATCTATATATTAAGTATTTATATGAATAATTTAAGAGATTGTTATCTCTTGAGATTGTTATATCTGTTCTTTTTTTATTTACGTCTCATTTTCAATCATTGCATAAAATTATACGGAAAGTATTTCGCTAAAAATCTAAAAATTTAGCTAAATATAGATCATAAACAATTTTATTGATCAACCATCAAAATAGTTATGCAAGATGCTCAAGTTGGTTGCTAGAATGTCAAAATTTTTTGCTACATTGCTCATCATGCTTTAGTTTTCTACATAATTATTTTGATGAGCCAACAAAATTATTTTCAGATCTATAGCTAATTTTCTAAACAGTAAAATTCTTCTTTCCATACGTTATCTCTGTATACATAAATCATGACAAAAAGTCAAGAACAAAAAATGTTGATGTGTGTTTCTTATAGAATAGATATTTATGAATTCATACGTTTTTAATATGAAACGCGTAAGTTTAAAGGAAAGAGGGAAGATCGCTTTTTGACATCTCTTTTGTCTCGGTTTCTTTGTCACGTTTCACAAAACAACTTTAGGTCCACTGTTAGAAGATGGTTAACGAGATAGTAGATTCGGACAGGATGCTCGACTCGTTGACTATCAATGACTCGAATATGTAGTTATGCTTCAGATATGTACAAAACATTTATATTTATAGCGCTAAATATGCAAAATATTTAATATTTAAAAACGAGACAAAAAGATTTTCTAAATATTAACTTCTTATGGAATCTTTAGCGTTGAACAAAATTATTAATGACGAAAGTAGGAACCACTGAGTTTACTAAAAAAAAATTTTGAATAATATCGAAGTTTAATTAAAAAGATTAAATCTTCTTAATTTCGTTATTGAAAATGCCAAACATTAATAGGAGAAATTACGAAGAATAAAACGAATAGATAACGTCGCGCGGCGAGACAGTATTCTGTAACGGACAGTTTCGGAAGGACGTAAGAAGAAGAAACAGTGAATGAAAAGGCCAACTCGAAGATTTGTGGAGCCACCGGTTTTCGTCTCGTAGTCGTCTTCATGGCTGACGTATGTTATTCGAAGAGAAGAGTTCCTCCCGCGAGGATACGACGAAGAGGGGGACAAAGAGGAGGACAGCAATGTACGCTCACAGAATACCTAACGACTTTGGGAGTTTCGGGACATCAAGGAGGGACCATGAGGCTTGTCATAGAGGTCCCAAAAGTTTGCAGCACGGTGAAAAGAAGCCGAGAGAGGGCCGAACGAGACTCGTCGCGCGCACAGCGTTTTTTGCGTTTAATCTTCTCCTGTCTCGCCTTTTATTTGGGCCAGACGGGAATTCGGCTAAATGCATTGATTAAACTGCTGACATCGTTCGAGCGACTCGGTGGCCACCGTGTCTCCGCAGGTCCGAGAGCTGGCCCTTTTTTTGCCGCACCGTCCGTTCTCCCTTTCATTTTTGTTCCGTCACTTCGGACCGCGAATCGTAACTCGTACTTCATGTTCGACAATCGGTGTTTCGTGCGATCGGCGGCTAGTGAGGATCGGATTGTTGGTCAAGAATTTTGAAAGTGAAATTTGACATTGTTTAACGAATGCTTCGGAAGATCTAATTATATAATTCCGTTACAATTATCCTGCTCGTCGCATTGAGAGAATGGCACATTTGATGACGGTTATAAATTAAGATCGATTTCATAGTTCACAGAAGACAGGTGTGATGAAGCAAAGTGAAAGAAAAGATGGAGGTATTCAATTCAGAATATAAATATTGATTAATCGTAAATTATATTATAGTTCGGAAAGATAACATCTATCATGTAGGTAAAAAGTGC
>NW_017305800.1:776320-776961 GCF_001594115.1 Trachymyrmex septentrionalis | reverse complement strand
TGGAGGTATTCAATTCAGAATATAAATATTGATTAATCGTAAATTATAGTTCGGAAAGATAACATCTATCATGTAGGTAAAAAGTGTTAGCGCTTTTCCTTTTAATTGGCTCTTATTCGATTAACGTGGGTATGTACTGTCGATTCTACAATATCTTAATAAACGCGATAGCTGGCGTGTCGTTAATATTTTGTAATATGACATAAATATACGGGAGATGTGAAAAGAACGCGGGTAATACAGGCTCGAGATTAAATTGACAGGCAGTTTTGTTGCGTGTATTTTGTAATAAGGTGAGAGAGTGATTATATAGATACATTAGAATAGCACACGCACATACACACACATACACACACACACACACACGTGCAGTAGAATGACATGGGCAATATATAAGTGTCAAATATAATAAGTTATTTGCAGAAATTAGTATTCCCTCGATGTGCAAAGTACTTAATCTATCTATTTTTCCCGGTTTAAAAGAAAAATTTAATCGACCAGATTGAATGATTACAGAGGCGTTTTTTCCCTCTGATTTTTACGGAACTACTCTGTCTTTCTAATTAGTCTAGACTTCATCGCGATATGAAAAACGCGCCATGAATGGTATAAAATGCAGAAACGAGTGCGTCTTTTCGCAG